>NC_140062.1:180228-232852 GCF_963513975.1 Fringilla coelebs
GTGGCTATTTCAGGGCTATTTTGGGGCTATTCCTGTGACTATTTCAGGGTTATTTCAGGGTTATTTCGGAGATATTTCCGTGCCGATTTCAGGCCGTTTCGGGGCTGTTTCGGGGCTCACTCACGTCACCACGGGGTCCCGGCAGGGCTGCAGGGACAGGCAGCAGCAATCGAAATCCTTGATGGCGTCACGGCCCACCCGCACCCGCTGCGTGCCGTAACCCGAGGCCGCTGCGAGGGACACGGAGACACAAATGTCACCTCCCGGCCGTGTCCCCAAAGTGCCCAAACCCCCCGGATCCCCTCCCGGTACCGGTGTCCTTCTTCCTCTCGTGGTAGCTGTACACGGCCCCCCGCCGTGCAGTTCTTGCCGTGCCGGGTCATGGCCGCGCCTCAGCCCCGCCAGAGGCTGCGGGAGGCTCCTGGAGGGATCGAGAGCAGAATTTCAACAGGTCTCGGGAGGTTTTTTTGGGGTTTTTTTTGGGGATTTTTGGGGTTTTTGGGGTTTGGGCGCGCGCTCCCCTCACGACCGGCTCCGGTGCCACAGCGGAAGGCGGAAGTGGCGGAACCGGAAGTGCGGCGGGGAAAAGGGTCCGGGTGGGGGCAGCGTTTTGGTTCCGCCCCCCCTCTGTCTCTCAGCTCCCAGTTTGAACCAGTTCCGCCCAGTAGCTCGCAGCAGATTAGACACGCCCCTCTCCAGGCTGTTTCAAGCCACGCCCCTATAGGGAGAAAGCCCCGCCTCTTTTCATTCTATAGGCACGGCGTGGCCGCGCCCCTGCTCTCTCTCTCCCGCCGTTACTCGCCCCGCCCCTTCCCCTATAGAAAAGGCCTGGCCCCGCCCCTTTATCCCATATAGATGCCGCTTGGCCCCGCCCCCAAGGGCTCCCGCCACCGTCCGTATACCACTTCCCTTTACATATATGGAGGCGCGTAGCCCCGCCCCTTTATCGCTTATAGACGCCGCTTGGCCCCGCCCCTCAGCGTTCCTGCCTTTGCGTGGCCACGCCCCCTTCCCTTATATGGAGGCGCTTGACCCCGCCCTTTAATCCCTTATTGTGGCCCCCTTGTCCCCGCCCCTAAGGGCTCCCGCCGCCGTCTAGCCACGCCCCTTTTCCATATATGGAAGTGCGTCGCCCCGCCCTTTTGTCGGAGCTTGCCCCGCCCCCTCAGCGCTCCCGCCACAGCGTGGCCACGCCCCTTTGCCCATTTACGGCCGCGCCCGGCCCCGCCCCTTTCCCGCCGCAGACGCTGCCTCTCCCCGCCGCTTTCCCCGCCCCTTTTCCCTTATACGGCAGCGCACCGACCCCGCCCCTCTCTCCCCATTGGCCCGCGCTCGCCCCGCCCCTCCCGCCGCGCTCCCGCCGCCGCGCGGCCCCGCTCGGGCCCCGCGCGGTGCAGTGTGGGAGGAAGCGGCGGCGCGCGGCCCCGCTCCATCATGGCGGCTCCGTGAGGCGCCCCCCGCCCGGCCGCCCCCCGGCCCCCCCGGCCCTCGACCCCCGCCCGGCCCCGGGGGGCGCCGCCCCCATGGACAGGAACTACCCGGCCGCCGGGTTCGGGGACCCGCTGAGCGCCGGGCCCGGCTGGAGCTACGAGCGCTCGGCCAAGGCCAGGTGAGGGGGGGATCGTGAGGGGGGGAAGGGGGCGCGCACCGGAGGGGGAGGGGGGGGCGGCGGGACCGAGGCGAGGGGGGGAGGGGGGAGGAGGGATTTGGGGGGAGGGGGGGTTTGGGGTGAGGGGGTCCCGTTACACCGGGATGTGGGGTGAGGGGGTCCCGTTACACCGGGATCTGGGGTGAGGGGGGTTTGGGGTGAGGGGGTCCCGTTACACCGGGATGTGGGGTGAGGGAGGTTTGGGGTGAGGGGGTCCCGTTACACCGGGATTTGGGGTGAGGGGGGTTTGGGGTGAGGGGGTCCCGTTATACCGGGATGTGGGGTGAGGGGGGTTTGGGGTGAGGGGGTCCCGTTACACCGGGATTTGGGGTGCAGGAGGTTTGGGATGCTGGGATCCTGTTACTCCGGGATTTGGGGTGTGCTGGAATTTGGGGTGCAGGAGGTTTGGGATGCTGTGATCCCGTTACAGAGGGATTTGGGGTGAGGGGGGTTTGGGGTGAGGGGGTCCCGTTACACCGGGATTTGGGGTGAGGGAGGTTTGGGGTGAGGGGTTCCCGTTACACCGGGATTTGGGGTGAGGGGGTCCCGTTACACCGGGGTTTGGGGTGAGGGGGGTTTGGGGTGAGAGGGGTTTGGGGTGAGGGGGTCCCGTTATACCGGGATGTGGAGTGTGCTGGGATTTGGGGTGCAGGAGGTTTGGGATGCCGTGATCCCGTTACACCGGGATTTGGGGTGTGCTGGGATTTGGGGTGCTGTGATCCCATTACTTTGGGATTTGGGGTGCAGAGGAATTTGGGATGCTGTGATCCCATTACAGCAGGATCTGGGGTGTGCTGGGATTTGGGATGCAGAGGAATTTGGGATGCTGTGATCCCATTACAGCAGGATTTGGGGTGTGCTGGGGTTTGGGGTGCAGAGAAATTTTGGATGAGGAGTCCCATTACACCGGGATTTGGGGTGCTCAGGAATTTGGGATGTGCTGGGCTTTGGGGTGAGGGGGTCCCGTTACTCAGGAATTTGGGGTGTGCTGGGATTTGGGGTGAGGGATCCCGTTACACTGGGATTTGGGGTGTGCTGGGGTTTGGGGTGAGTTGGTTCTGTTGCACCGGGATTTGGGGTGAGCCATGGGTATTGGGATGCTGTGATCCCATTACTTTGGGATTTGGGATGTGCTGGAATTTGGGGTGCAGGAGGTTTGGGATGCTGGGATCCCGTTACACCGGGGTTTGGGGTGAGGGGTCCTGTTACACCGGGGTTTGGGGTGCACCATGAGTATTGGGATGCTGTGATCCCATTACTTTCGGATCTGGGGTGCGCTGGGATTTGGGGTGCAGGAGGTTTGGGATACTGTGGTCCTATTACATCAGTGTTTGGGGTACAGGGGTCCCGTTACACCGGGGTTTGGGGTGTGCCATGAGTATTGGGATGCTGTGATCCCATTGCTTTGGGATTTGGGGTGTGCTGGAATTTGGAATGCAGGAGGTTTGGGATGCTGTGATCCCATTACAGCAGGATTTGGGGTACAGGGGTCCCGTTACACCGGGGTTTGGGGTGTGCCATGAGTATTGGGATGCTGTGATCCCATTGCTTTGGGATTTGGGGTGTGCTGGAATTTGGAATGCAGGAGGTTTGGGATGCTGTGATCCCATTACAGAGAGGTTTGGGGTGTGGGGATGCTATTACACTGGAGTTTGGGGTGTGCTGGGATTTGGGGTGCAGAGGAATTTGGGATGCTGTGATCCCGTTACGCCGAGATTTGGGGTGTGCCATGAGTATTGGGATGCTGTGATCCCATTACTCCGGGATCTGGGGTGTGCTGGGATTCGGGGTGCAGAGGAATTTGGGATGCTGTGATCCCATTACGCCGGGATTTGGGGTGTGCTGGGATTTGGGGTGCAGAGGAATTTGGGATGCTGTGATCCCGTTACAGCAGGATTTGGGGTGCTCAGGAACTTGGGGTGTGCTGGCATTTGGGGTGAGGGGGTTCTGTTACACCGGGATTTGGGGTGCAGGCAGTTTGGGGTGCTGTGATCCCGTTACACCAGGGTTTGGGGTGAGGGGTCCCATTACACCAGGATTTGGGGTGTGCTGGGGTTTGGGATGCTGTGATCCCATTATTCCGGGATCTGGGATATGCCGGAATTTGGTGTGCAGGGGATTTGGGATGTGGTAATCCCGTTACATCAGGGTTTGGGGTGCTGCAATCCCATTACTCTGGGATTTGGGGTGCTGAGGAATTTGGGGTGACCCAGGAGTGTTGGGGTACTGCAATCCCATTACTCTGGGATTTGGGGTGCTGAGGAATTTGGGGTGTGGGGTGCCATTACACTGGAGTTTGGGGTGTGCTGGGATTTGGGGTGCAGAGGAATTTGGGGTGAGGGGGTCCCGCTACCCCTGGATTTGGGGTGCTGAGGGATTTGGGGTGTCCCAGCAGTATTGGGGTGATGTAATCCCCTTACTCTGGGATTTGGGGTGAGGGGGATTTGGGGTGAGGGGGATTTGGGGTGATGGGGTCCCGTTACACCAGAGATTGGGGTGTGCTGGGATTTGGGGTGTCCCAGCAGTGTTGGGGTGCTGCAATCCCGTTACTCTTGGATTTGGGGTGTGCTGGGTTTGGGGTGAGGGGGTCCTGTCACAAAGGGATTTGGTGGGGTGCAGGGAGATTTGGGGTGAGGGGGTCCTGTCACAAAGGGATTTGGGGTGCAGGGAGATTGGGGGTGCAGAGGAATTTGGGGTGAGGGGGTCCCGTTACTCCTGGATTTGGGGTGTGCTGGGATTTGGGGTGTGCTGGGATTTGGGGTGTTTGAGCTGTATTGGGGTGCAGGGATCCCATTACAGCGGGATTTGGAGTGCTCGGAATTTGGGGTGTGCTGGGATTTGGGGTGTTTGAGCTATATTGGGGTGCTGGGTTCTTGTTACCTGGGATTTGGGGTGCTGAGGGATTTGGGGTGCTCTGGGATTGGGCTGCTGAGGGATTTGGGGTGCTGAGGGATTTGGGGTGCTCTGGGCCCTGTTGGATCAAGTTTTGGGGTGCTCCAGGATTTGGGGTGCTGGCGTCCCATTGCAGAAGGATTTGGGGTGCTCCAGGATTTGGGGTGCAGTGATTCCCTTACCCAGGGTTTGGGGTGCAGCAGGATTTGGGGTGCAGCAGGATTTGGAGTGCAGCAGGGTTTGGGGTGCAGCAGGGTTTGGGGTGCAGCAGGGTTTGGGGTGCTCCAGGATTTGGGGTGCTGCAGGATTTTGGGTGCAGCAGGGTTTGGGGTGCTCCAGGATTTGGGGTGCTCCAGGATTTGGGGTGCAGCAGGATTTGGGGTGCAGCAGGGTTTGGGGTGCAGCAGGATTTGGGGTGCAGCAGGGTTTGGGGTGCTGCAGGATTTGGGGTGCTCCAGGATTTGGGGTGCAGCAGGATTTGGGGTGCAGCAGGGTTTGGGGTGCAGCAGGATTTGGGGTGCAGCAGGGTTTGGGGTGCTGCAGGATTTGGGGTGCTCCAGGATTTGGGGTGCAGCAGGATTTGGGGTGCAGCAGGGTTTGGGGTGCAGCAGGGTTTGGGGTGCAGCAGGATTTGGGGTGCTCCAGGGTTTGGGGTGCAGCAGGGTTTGGGGTGCAGCAGGGTTTGGGGTGCTCCAGGATTTGGGGTGCAGCAGGGTTTGGGGTGCTCCAGGATTTGGGGTGCAGCAGGGTTTGGGGTGCAGCAGGGTTTGGGGTGCTCCAGGGTTTGGGGTGCAGCAGGATTTGGGGTGCAGCAGGGTTTGCAGTGCTGCAGGATTTGGGATGCAGCAGGGTTTGGGGTGCAGCAGGGTTTGGGGTGCAGCAGGGTTTGGGGTGCTCCAGGATTTGGGGTGCTGCAGGATTTTGGGTGCAGCAGGGTTTGGGGTGCTCCAGGATTTGGGGTGCTCCAGGATTTGGGGTGCAGCAGGATTTGGGGTGCAGCAGGGTTTGGGGTGCAGCAGGATTTGGGGTGCAGCAGGGTTTGGGGTGCTGCAGGATTTGGGGTGCTCCAGGATTTGGGGTGCAGCAGGATTTGGGGTGCAGCAGGGTTTGGGGTGCAGCAGGATTTGGGGTGCAGCAGGGTTTGGGGTGCTGCAGGATTTGGGGTGCTCCAGGATTTGGGGTGCAGCAGGATTTGGGGTGCAGCAGGGTTTGGGGTGCAGCAGGGTTTGGGGTGCAGCAGGATTTGGGGTGCTCCAGGGTTTGGGGTGCAGCAGGGTTTGGGGTGCAGCAGGGTTTGGGGTGCAGCAGGATTTGGGGTGCTCCAGGGTTTGGGGTGCAGCAGGGTTTGGGGTGCAGCAGGATTTGGGGTGCAGCAGGGTTTGGGGTGCTCCAGGATTTGGGGTGCAGCAGGGTTTGGGGTGCTCCAGGATTTGGGGTGCAGCAGGATTTGGGGTGCAGCAGGGTTTGGGGTGCTCCAGGGTTTGGGGTGCAGCAGGGTTTGGGGTGCAGTGATTTCCTTACCCAGGGTTTGGGGTGCAGCAGGGTTTGGGGTGCGGCAGGGTTTGGGGTGCAGCAGGATTTGGGGTGCAGCAGGGTTTGGGGTGGCACACCTGTGTGTGTGTGTGTCTGGCACACCTGTACCTGTGTCACACCTGTGTGGGTGTGTCACACCTGAGTGTCAGCACGTGTCACGCCACCTGTGTCACACCTGTGTCACACCTGTGTCGCACACCTATGTCACACCTGTCACACACCAGAGTGTCATGCACCAGTGTCACACATCTGTGTCACACCTGTGTCACACATGTGTGGGTGTGTCACACCTGAGTGTCAGCGCGGGTCACACACCTGTGTCACACCTGTGTCACACGCCAGAGTGTCACATGTCAGAGTGTCACACCAGAGTGTCACACACCTGTGTCACACCTGTGTCACACACCAGAGTGTCACACCAGTGTCACACACCTGTGTCACACCAGAGTGTCACACACCTGTGTCACACCTGTCACACACCAGAGTGTCACACACCAGAGTGTCACACACCTGTGTCACACACCTGTGTCACATACCAGTGTCACACACCTGTGTCACACACCTGTGTCACACGCTTGTGTCACACCAGAGTGTCACACACCTGTGTCACACACCTGTGTCACACACCTGTCACACCTGTGTCACACCAGAGTGTCACACCAGAGTGTCACACACCAGTGTCACACACCTGTGTCACACCTGTCACACCAGTGTCACACAGGTGTGTCACATCAGAGTGTCACATCAGAGTGTCACACCCCTGTTTCACACCTGTGTCAGTGTCACAACCTATGTCACACCTTTGTCACGCCTGTGTCACACCAGAGTGTCTCACACCTGTGTCACACCTGTGTCACACACCAGAGTGTCACACCAGTGTCACACACCTGTGTCACACCTGTGTCACACCAGAGTGTCACACACCTGTGTCACACCTGTCACACACCAGAGTGTCACACACCTGTGTCACACACCAGAGTGTCACCCACCTGTGTCACACCTGTCACACACCAGAGTGTCACACACCAGAGTGTCACACACTTGTGTCTCACACCTGTGTCACACCTGTCACACCAGTGTCACACAGGTGTGTCACATCAGAGTGTCACATCAGAGTGTCACACCCCTGTTTCACATCTGTGTCAGTGTCACAACCTATGTCACACCTTTGTCACGCCTGTGTCACACCAGAGTGTCTCACACCTGTGTCACACCTGTGTCATACACCAGAGTGTCACACACCTGTGTCACACCTGTGTCAGAGTGTCACACACCTGTGTCACACCTGTCACACACCTGTGTCACACCTGTCACAGCGTTGTGGGACGGTGACAGCCACACCTGTCCTGACCCCAGCCTGCTGTGACGGGGGGGAGGTGACAATCTGTGTGACACACCTGTGTGACACACCTGTCTGTCTGTCTGTCCCCAGCCTGGTGTACAGGGGGGGGTCTGTGATAGGGGGGAGGTGACACAACCATGTGACACACCTGTGTGACACGTCTGTCTGTGTGTCTGTCTGTGTGTCTGTCCCCAGCCTGGTGTAATGGGGGGAGGTGACAATGCTGTGTGACACACCTGTGTGACACACCTGTCTGTCTGTCTGTCTGTCCTTAGCCTGGTGTACGGGGGGGTCTGTGATGGGGGGGATGGAGATGTGACAATGCTGTGTGACACAGCTGTGTGACACACCCGTCTGTCTGTCTGTCCCCAGCCTGGTGTACGGGGGGGTCTGTGCTGGGGTGGGTGTGACAATGCCATGTGACACACCTGTCTGTCTGTCTGTCCCCAGCCTGGTGTACGGGGGGGTCTGTGCTGGGGTGGGTGTGACAATGCCATGTGACACACCTGTCTGTCTGTCTGTCTGTCCCCAGCCTGGTGTACGGGGGGGTCTGTGCTGGGGTGGGTGTGACAATGCCATGTGACACACCTGTCTGTTTCTCCGTCTGTCCCCAGCCTGGTGTACGGGGGGGTCTGTGATGGGGAGGATGGGGAGGTGACACACCCATGTGACACACCTGTCTGTCTGTCTGTCTGTCTGTCTGTCTGTCCCCAGCCTGGTGTACGGGGGGGATCTGTGATGGGGGAGGTGACAATGCCATGTGACACACCTGTCTGTCTGTCTGTCTGTCTGTCTGTCCACAGCCTGGTGTACGGGGGGGTCTGTGCTGGGGTGGGTGTTACAATGCCATGTGACACACCTGTCTGTCTGTCTGTCTGTCCGCAGCCTGGTGTATGGGGGGGGGGGTCTCTGATGGGGTGGGTGTGACAATCCATGTGACACACCTGTCTGTCTGTCTGTCCACAGCCTGGTGTACGGGGGGGTCTGTGCTGGGGTGGGTGTTACAATGCCATGTGACACACCCGTCTGTCTGTCTGTCTGTCTGTCTGTCCTTAGCCTGGTGTACGGGGGGGTCTGTGATAGGGGAGGTGTCAATCCCGTGATGTAACACACCTGTCTGTCTGTCTGTCTGTCTGTCTGTCCCCAGCCTGGTGTACGGGGGGGGGGGGTCTGTGATAGGGGGGAGGTGACACACCCGTGTGACACACCTGTCTGTCTGTCTGTCTGTCCGCAGCCTGGTGTAGAGGGGGGTCTGTGATGGCAGGGGGGAGGTGTCAATCCCGTGATGTAACACACCTGCCTGTCTGTCTGTCTGTCCTTAGCCTGGTGTACGGGGGGGGTCTGTGATAGGGGGGGAGGTGACACACCTGTGTGACACACCTGTCTGTCTGTCTGTCTGTCTGTCCTTAGCCTGGTGTACGGGGGGGTCTGTGACGGGGTGGGTGTGACAATCCGTGTAACACACCTGTCTGTCTGTCTGTCTGTCCCAGCCTGGTGTACGGGGGCTCGCGGGGGTCCCACCCCGACCCTGACCTGCTGCACCGGCAGCCGTACGGAGCGCCGCACCCGCTGCAGGGCTATGCGGCCAACCACCACCCGCCAGGTACGGAGCCGCCATGGCACACGGGGCACCTGTGCCACCTGGTGACACCCTGGTGGAACCTGGTGACACCTGATGGCACCCTGATGGCACCCATTGTCACCTGGTGACACCCGCTGGCACCTGCTGGCACCCATTGTCACCTACTGTCAACTGTCACCTGCTGGCACCTGCTGGCACCTGGTGTCACCCTCTGTCACCTGCTGGCACCTACTGTCATCCTCTGTCATCCTCTGTCACCTGGTGTCACCTGCTGTCACCTTGCTGTCACCGTTTGTCACCTACTGTCACCTGCTGGCACCTGGTATCACCTGGTGTCACCTACTGTCACCCAATGTCACCTACTGTCACCTGCTGGCACCCACTGTCACCTACTGTCATCTGCTGGCACCTGGTGTCACCCACTGTCACCTACTGTCACCTACTGTCACCCTCTGTCACCTACTGTCACCTGCTGGCACCTGGTGGCACCCTCTGTCACCCATTGTCACCCTCTGTCACCTACTGTCACCGTGGTGGCACCTTCTGTCACCTGCTGTCACCCTCTGTCACCCTCTGTCACTTGCTGGCACCCACTGGCACCTGCTACCACCTGGTGTCACCCTCTGTCACCTGGTGTCACCTACTGTCACCTACTGTCACCTGCTGGCACCTGCTGGCACCGATTGTCGCTCTCTGTCACCTGCTGGCACCTACTGTCATTTTCTGTCACCACTGTCATCTCTGTCACCTTCTGTCACCCTCTGTCACCTGCTGTCGTCTCTGTCACCTACTGTCACCCACTGTCACCTGCTGTCACCCACTGTCACCGATTGTCACCTCTGTCCCTCTCGGTCACCAGTTGTCACCTGCTGTCTCTTACTGTCACCTACTGTCACCACTGTTACCTCTGTCATCTGCTGTCATCTCTGTCACCTTCTGTCACCTTCTGTCACCTGCTGTCATCCCTTGTCACCCGCTGTCACCTTTGTCACCGATTGTCACCAATTGTCATCTCTGTCACCTACTGTAAGCTACTGTCACCTGCTGTCACCTATCGTCACTGATGTCACCTCTGTCACATCTGTCACCTGCTGTCATTTTCTGTCACCTACTGTCACCCTCTGCCATTTGCTGTCAGCTTCTGTCACCTTCTGTCTTTTTCTGTCACCCTCTGTCACCTACTGTCACCCACTGTCACCTTCTGTCATCTTTTGTTTCCTCCTTTCACCCCCTGTCACCCAATGTCACTTCTGTCACCCTCTGTCTTTTTCTGTCACCCTCTGTCACCTACTATCACTCACTGTCACCTCTTTCACCCTCTGTCACCTACTGTCACCCATTGTCACCTTCTGACACCCCATCACCCTCTGTCACTCACTGTCACTCTCTGTCACCTACTGTCACTTTCTGTCACCTTTTGTCTCCTACTGTCACCTTCTGACACCTCTGTCACCCCCTGTCACCCGCTGTCACCTTCTGTCATCTTTTGTCTCCTCCTGTCACCCCCTGCCACCCACTGTCACTTCTGTCACCTCTCTCCCCTACTGTCACCCCCTGTCGCCTGCTGTCACCTCTGTCACCTTTTGTCTCTTGCTGTCACCTCTGTCCCCTACTGTCACTTTCTGTCGCCTGCTGTCACCTCTGTCACCTTCTGTCACTTTTTGTTATCTATTGTCCCCTTCTGTCACCCACTGTCACCCCCTGTCACCTTTTGTCACCTCTTTTCTCACCCTTGTCACCTCCTGTCACCCCCTTTTTCCCCTCACATTTCCCCCTTTTCCCCCTCACATTTCCTCCTTTTTACCCTCACATTTCTCACTTTTCTCCCCTCACATTTTCTCCCATTTCCCCTCACATTTTCCCTTTTTTTCCCTCACATTTTTTTCCCTTTTCTCCTCTCACGTTTCCCGCCATTTTCTCCCCTCACATTTTCCCTCTTTTTCCCATCACATTTTCTCTTTTCTCACTTCATGTTTTCCTCTTTTTACCCCTCACATTTCCCCCTTTTTCCCCTCACATTTTCCCTCATTTGCCCTCACATTTTCCACCATTTCCCCCTCACATTTTCTCTCTTTTTCCCCTCACATTTTCTCCTTTCTCCCCTCACATTTCCCACCATTTCCCCTCACATTTTCTCCTTTCTCCCCTCACATTCCTCTCTTTTCTCCCCTCACATTTCCCACCATTTTTCCCACCATTTTCCCCCCGTTTTCCCTTCACATTTCCCCCCATTTTCTCTTTACATTTCCCTTTTCCCCCTCACATTTTCTCCTTTTCCCCCTCACATTTCCCCCTTTTTACTCTCACATTTTCCCCTTTTTACTCTCACATTTCCCCCATTTCCCCTCACATTTTCTCCTTTCTCCCTTCACATTTTCTCTTTTTCCCCCTCACATTTCCCACCATTTTCCCCTCACATTTCCTCCCTTTACCACCTCATGTTTCCTGCTTTTTCGCCTCAAATTTCCCCTTTTTTCCCCTCATATTTCCCCCCATTTTCCCCCTCACATTTCCCACATTTTTTGCTCTCACATTTTCCACCAATTCCTCCCTCATGCCCTTATTCCCCCTCACATTTCTCACCTTTTTTCCCTCACATTTCCTCCCTTTTCTCCCCTCACGTTTCCTGCTCTTTTTCCCCTCACATTTCCCCCCATTTTTCCCCTCACATTTCCCCCCATTTTTCCCCTCACATTTCCCCCCATTTTTCCCCTCACATTTCCCCCCATTTTTCCCCTCATATTTTCCCCCATTTTTCCCCTCACATTTCCCACCATTTTTCCTCTCACATTTCCCACCATTTTTCCTCTCACATTTCCCCCTTTTTCCCCTCACATTTCCCCCTTTTTCCTCTCACATTTCCCCCTTTTTCCCCTCACATTTCCCCCTTTTTCCCCTCACATTTCCCACTAATTCTTCCCTCATGCCCCTTTTTTCCCCTCACATTTTCCACCCTTTTTCCTCTCACGTTTCCGGCTCTTTCCTTTCCCGCGTTTGCCGCCATTTTTTCCTCTCAAGTTGAACGCTCTCATTTTCCTCTCTTTTCTCATGATTTTTCCTATAACATTTCCCACCAATTTTTCCCTTTACATTTTTTTTTGCTTTATTGTCTCATTTCCCACCCATTTTCCCCTCACATTTCCTTCCTTTCTCCCTTCTTGTTTCCCATCCTTTTTCCCCTCACATTTCCCACCAATTCCTCCCTCATGTCCTTTTTCCCCCCTTACATTTCTCACCTTATTTCCCTCACATTCCCCCCTTTTCCCCCTCACATTTCCCACCATTTTTCCCCTCACATTTCCCCCTTTTTTCCCTCACATTTCCTCCCTTTTCCCCCTCACGTTTCCCGCCATTTTCTCCCCTCACATTTTCTCCTTTTACCCCTCATATTTTCTCTTTTTTTCCCTCAAATTTCTTCCATTTTCCCCTTCACGTTTCTCCCCATTTTTCTCCTCACATTTCCCGCCCTTTTCTCCCCTCACGTTTCCCACCATTTTTCCCCTCACACATTTTCCTTTTTCCCTTCACATACTCTCCTTTTTCCCCTCATTTTCCCACTATTTTCTCCCCTCACATTTCTCGCCCATTTCTCCGCTCACATTTCTCACCATTTTCTCCCCTCAAGTTTCCTGCCATTTTTCCCCTCACATTTCCCACCAATTTTCCCCTCACATTTTCTCCTTTTTCCCCTCACATTTCCCCATTTTTCCCCTCACATTTCCCCCTTTTCCCCCCTCACATTTCCCACCATTTTCCCCTCACATTTCCACCCTTTTTCCCCTCACATTTCCTCCCTTTTCCCCTCACGTTTCCCGCCATTTTCTCCCCTCACATTTTCTCCTTTTTTCCCTCACGTTTCTTCCCTTTTTTCTTCTCACGTTTCCCGCCGTTTTTCCCCTTACATATTCTCCTTTTTCCCCTCACATATTCTCCTTTTTCCCCTCACATTTTCTCCTTTTCCCCTCATATTTTCTCCTTTTCCCCTCACATTTCCTCCCTTTTCAAAACCCTCACATTTCCCGCCATTTTTCCCCTCATATATTCTCCTTTTTCCCCTCATGTTTCCCGCCCTTTTTCCCTTCACGTTTCTCGCCATTTTACCCGTCACGTTTCCCACCATTTTTCCCCTCACGTATCCCTTTTCCCCTCACATTTCTCTTTTCTCCCCTCACGTTTCCCACCATTTTTCCTCTCACATTTTCTCCTTTTCTCCCTCATTTTCCCGCCCTTTTCTCCCCTCACGTTTCCTGCCATTTTTCCCCTCACATATTCTCCTTTTTCCCCTCACATATTCTCCTTTTTCCCTTCACATATTCTCCTTTTTTTCCCCTCACATTTTCTCCTTTTTTCCCTCACATATTCTCCTTTTTCCCCTCACATTTTCCCGCCATTTTTCTCCCCTCACGTTTCCCGCCCTTTTCTCCCCTCACGTTTCCCGCCATTTTTTCCCTCACATATTCTCCTTTCTCCCCTCACATATTCTCCTTTCTCCCCTCACGTTTCCCGCCATTTTCCCCCTCACATATTCTCCTTTTTCCTCTCACATTTCTCCCTTTTTCCGCTCACATTTTCTCTTTTTTCACCTCACATTTCTTCCCTTTTCCCCTTCACGTTTCTCCCTATTTTTCTCCTCCCATTTCCCGCCATTTTTCCCCTCACATTTTCTCCTTTCTCCCCTCACATTTTCTTTTTTCCCTCACATTTTCTCCCTTTTCCCCTCATGTTTCCCGCCATTTTCTCCCCTCACGTTTCCCACCGTTTTTCCCCTCACATATTTTCCTTTTTCCCTTCACATACTCTCCTTTTTCCCCTCACTTTCCCACTATTTTCTCCCCTCACATTTTTCGCCCATTTCTCCGCTCACATTTCTCACCATTTTCTCCTCTCACGTTTCCCGCCATTTTTCCCCTCACATTTTCCACCAATTTTCCCCTCACATTTTCTTCTTTTTCCCCTCACATTTTCCCCTTTTCCCCCTTCACATTTCCCACCATTTTTCCCCTCACATTTCCCCCTTTTTTCCCTCACATTTCCTCCCTTTTCCCCCTCACGTTTCCCGCCATTTTCTCCCCTCACATTTCTTCCTTTTTCCCCTTCACATTTCTCCCTATTTTTCTCCTCCCATTTCCCGCCATTTTTTCCCTCACATTTTCTCCTTTCTTCCCTCACATTTCTCCCTGTTTACTCTCACATTTTCTACTTTTTTCCCTCACATTTTCTCCCTTTTCCCCTCACGTTTCCCACCATTTTCTCGCCTCACGTTTCCCGCTGTTTTTCCCCTCACACATTTTCCTTTTTCCCTTCACATACTCTCCTTTTCCCCGTCACTTTCCCACTATTTTCTCCCCTCACCTTTCCTGCCCTTTTCTCCGCTCACATTTCCCGCCATTTTCCCCCTCACATTTTCTCCTTTTTCCCTCACATTTCCTCCCTTTTCCCCTTCACGTTTCCCACCATTTTTCACCTCACATTTCCCACCAATTTTCCCCTCACGTTTTCTCTTTTTCCCCCTCACATTTCTCCCTTTTTCATCTCACATATTCTCCTTTTTCCCCTCACAATTCCCATTTTTTCTCCCCTCACATTTCCCGCCATTTTCTCCCCTCACCTTTCCCGCCATTTTTCCTCCTTTCCCCCCATTTTTCTCACCTCCCATTCGCCACCCGCTCACCCCAAATCCTCCCACGTTTGTCACCCCAACCCTGTGTCACCGCCACCCTTTGCTGCCACGTCCCCACGTCACCCTGACCCGGTCAGTGTCACGGCTGCCATGTCCCCATGGTGTCCCCAAGATGTCCCCAAGATGTCCCCAAGCTGTCCCCAGGGCTGCCCCACTCGGGGTCACCCCAAAGTGTCCCCTCAGTTCCTTCCCTGTCCTTGAGAGGTCACAGCCACGGTGTCCCCACATCTCTGAGCTGTCCCCACGGTGTCCCCAGAGTGTCCCCAAGGTGTCCCCCAGCTGTCCCCAAGCTGTCCCCAAGCTGTCCCCGAGCTGTCCCCAAGCTGTCCCCAAGCTGTCCCCAAGCTGTCCCCAAGCTGTCCCCCTGTCCCCAGGGCTGTCGGGGCTCTTCGAGACGGGGCTGCCCCACTCAGGGTCACCCCAAAGTGTCCCCTCAGTTCCCTCCCTGTCCTTGAGAGGTGACAGCCATGGTGTCCCCATGTCCCCAAGCTGTCCCCAAGGTGTCCCCAGAGTGTCCCCAAGCTGTCCCCTGTCCCCAGGGCTGTCGGGGCTCTTCGAGACGGGGCTGCACCACTCGGGGTCATTCTGAACTGTCCCCTCAGTTCCTTTCCTGTCCTTGAGGGGTCACAGCCATGGTGTCCCCACATCCCCAAGGTGTCCCCAAAGTGTCCCCGAGGTGTCCCCAGAGTGTCCCTGAGCTGTCCCCAAGCTGTCCCCGTGTCCCCAGGGCTGTCGGGGCTCTTTGCACCACTCAGGGTCACCCCAAAGTGTCCCCTCAATTCCCTCCCTGTCCTTGAGGGGTCACAGCCACGGTGTCCCCACATCCCCAAGGTGTCCCCAAGATGTCCCCAAGCTGTCCCGTGTCCCCAGGGCTGTCGGGGCTCTTCGAGACAGGGCTGCACCACTCGGGGTCATTCTGAACTGTCCCCTCAGTTCCTTTCCTGTCCTTGAGGAGTCACAGCCATGGTGTCCCCACATCCCCAAGGTGTCCCCGAGCTGTCCCCAATCTGTCCCCAAGCTGTCCCCTGTCCCCAGGGCTGTCGGGGCTCTTCAAGACGGGGCTGCACCACTCAGGGTCACCCTGAACTGTCCCCTCAGTTCCCTCCCTGTCCTTGAGGGGTCACAGCCACGGTGTCCCCACATCCCCAAGGTGTCCCCACGGTGTCCCCAGAGTGTCCCCGAGCTGTCCCCAAGCTGTCCCCGTGTCCCCAGGGCTGTCGGGGCTCTTTGTACCACTCAGGGTCACCCCAAAGTGTCCCCTCAGTTCCCTCCCTGTCCTTGAGAGGTCACAGCCATGGTGTCCCCATGTCCCCAAGGTGTCCCTGAGCTGTCCCCAAGCTGTCCCCAAGATGTCCCCAAGCTGTCCCGTGTCCCCAGGGCTGTCGGGGCTCTTCGAGACGGGGCTGCACCACTCGGGGTCACCCCAAAGTGTCCCCTCAATTCCCTCCAAGGCGTTTTCTGTCCTTGAGGGGTCACAGCCATGGTGTCCCCACATCCCCTAAGCTGTCCCCAAGGTGTCCCCAGAGTGTCCCCAAGGTGTCCCCTGTCGCCAGGGCTGTTGGGGCTCTTCGAGACGGGGCTGCTCCATTCAGGGTCACCCCAAAGTGTCCCCTCAGTTCCTTTCCTGTCCTTGAGGGGTCACAGCCATGGTGTCCCCACATCCCCAAGGTGTCCCCAAGCTGTCCCCATGGTGTCCCCGAGCTGTCCCCAAGCTGTCCCGTGTCCCCAGGGCTGTCGGGGCTCTTCGAGACGGGGCTGCCCCACTCGGGGTCACTCTGAACTGTTCCCTCAGTTCCCTCCCTGTCCTTGAGGGGTCACAGCCACGGTGTCCCCACATCCCCAAGGTGTCCCCAAAGTGTCCCTGAGGTGTCCCCGAGCTGTCCCCCTGTCCCCAGGGCTGTCGGGGCTCTTCGAGACAGGGCTGCACCACTCGGGGTCATTCTGAACTGTCCCCTCAGTTCCTTTCCTGTCCTTGAGGAGTCACAGCCATGGTGTCCCCACATCCCCAAGGTGTCCCCGAGCTGTCCCCAATCTGTCCCCAAGCTGTCCCCTGTCCCCAGGGCTGTCGGGGCTCTTCAAGACGGGGCTGCCCCACTCAGGGTCACCCCAAAGTGTCCCCTCAGTTCCCTCCCTGTCCTTGAGGGGTCACAGCCATGGTGTCCCCACATCCCTGAGCTGTCCCCAAGGTGTCCCCAAGCTGTCCCCAAGATGTCCCCAAGCTGTCCCCGTGTCCCCAGGGCTGTCGGGGCTCTTTGAGATGGGGCTGCCCCACTCGGGGTCACCCCAAAGTGTCCCCTCAGTTCCTTTCCTGTCCTTCAGGGGTCACAGCCATGGTGTCCCCACATCCTCGAGGGGTCCCCAAGCTGTCCCTGAGCTGTCCCCAAGCTGTCCCGTGTCCCCAGGGCTGTCGGGGCTCTTCGAGACGGGGCTGCACCACGCGGGGGGCGCGGCCCCCGACGCCTCGGTGATGAACCTGATCTCGGCGCTGGAGTCGCGGGGACCCCAGCCCGGACCCTCGGCCTCGTCCCTGCTCTCCCAGTTCCGCACGCCCTCCTGGCAGACTGGTGGGTCTGGGGGCTTCTGGGGGGGTCCCAGGGACTGATGGGTCTGGGGGCTTTGTTTTGGGGGGGGGATCTCAGTTCTGCACCCCCTCCTGGCAGACTGGTGGGTCTGGGGGCTTTGTTTTGGGGGGGGTCCCAGTTCTGCACCCCCTCCTGGGAGAGCTGGGGTTGGTTTTTGGGGGGGGGGTCCCAGTTCTGCACTCACTCCTGGGGGAGTTGGGGTTGGTTTTTTGGGGGGTGGTCCCAGTTCTGCACCCTCTCCTGGCAGACTGGTGGGTCTGGGGGCTTTTGGGGGGGGTCCCAGAGATTGGTAGGTCTGGGGGCTTTGGTTTGGGGGGGGTGTCTCAGTTCTGCACCCCCTCCTGGCAGACTGGTGGGTCTGGGGGCTTCTGGGGGGGTCCCAGGGACTGGTGGGTCTGGGGGCTTTGTTTTGGGGGGGGTCCCAGAGACTGGTGGGTCTGGGGGCTTTGTTTTGGGGGGGGTCCCAGAGACTGGTGGGTCTTAGGGCTTTTTTTGGGGGGGGTTCCCAATTCTGCACCCTCTCCTGGCAGACTGGTGGGTCTGGGGGCTTTGTTTTGGGGGGGGGAGTCCCAGTTCTGCACACTCTTCTGGCAGACTGGTGGGTCTGGGGGCTTTTTGTGGGGGGGTTCCAGTTCTGCACCCCCTCCTGGCAGACTGGTGGGTCTGGGGGCCTTTTTTGGGGGGGGTCCCAGAGACTGGTGGGTCTGGGGGCTTTGTTTGGGGGGTGGGTCCCAGTTTTGCACCCTCTCCTGGCAGACTGGTGGGTCTGGGGGCTTTGTTTTGGGGGGGCGTCCCAGAGACTGGTGGGTCTGGGGGCTTTGTTTTGGGGGGGGTGGTCCCAGTTCTGCACCCCCTCCTGGCAGACTGGTGGGTCTGGGGGCTTTGGTTTGGGGTGGGGGTCCCAGTTCTGCACCCTCTCCTGGCAGACTGGTGGGTCTGGGGGAGTCAGGGTCTTTTTTTTGGTGGGGGGTCCCCGTTTACCCCAGGGGTGTCCCCATTTACCCCTAAAGGGGTCCCCACTTGTACCTGGGTGTCCCCCTCTACCCAAATTGTGTCCCCAAATGTCCCAGGGTGTCCCCTCTCCCCCTGGGGGTGTCTCCCCCTCCCCAAATTGTGTCCCCAACTGTCCCAGGGTGTCCCCATTCCCCCCAGGGCTGTTCCCCCCTCCCCAAATTGTGTCCCCAAATGTCCCAGGGTGCCCTCGCTCCCCCTGGGACTGTCCCCCCTCCCCAAATTGTGTCCCTAAATGTCCCAGGGTGCCCTCACTCCCCCCAGGGCTGTTCCCCCCTCCCCAAATTGTGTCCCCAAATGTCCCAGGGTGCCCTCAGTCCCCCCAGGGGTGTCCCCCCCCTCCCCAAATAGGGTTCCCACGTGTACCTGGGTGCCCCCCACCCACCCAAATTGTGTCCCCAATGTCCCAGGGTGTCCCCACTCCCCTTGGGGGTGTTCCCCCTCCCCAAATTGTGTCCCCCAAATGTCCCAGGGTGTCCCCACTCCCCCTGGGACTGTCACCTCCTACCCTACCAGGGTCCCCACGTGTCCCAGGGTCCCCCCAGCCCCTTTCTCTCGTCTCCCCCCGCTCACCCCGCTGCTCCCCCTCCCCAGCCATGCACACTCCAGCTCCGGCCGAACTCTTCATCTCGGGAGCTCTCCCCGGCTCGGGCACCTTCCCGTCCTCGTCGGCGCTCGGTCCCTACCAGCACCCGGCGTCCTTCGGCGGCCGCAGCTTCCCGGTGGGGTCCCCGCTGAGCCTGCCCGAGGCCGCCTTCAGCCCCGGTTCCAACGGGCTGCTGTCCCCGCACGATCCCCTGCTGCACATCAAGCCCACGCAGCCCGCCGTGCCCTCCTCGCTGGGCTTCGACCGCCTGGGCTCGGCCGTGCTGGGCTCGGCGCTGCCCGCCCAGACGCCTCCCTACCGGCCCGCTCCCAGTTCCTCCCAGTTCAACCTGCTGGCGGCCGCCGAGCAACCCCCTCAGCTCTACAACGCTCCCGTTTTCGGCGGCGCCAACGCGGCGGGCGGCGGCGATCGCGCCATATCGCGACAGGACAGCGTCATTAAGCACTACCAGCGGCCGGGCGCGGCTCAGCCGCAGCTGCCGCCGGCGCCGGGGCTGCAGCACTACCTGAGCTGCGGCGGCTCCTACCAGCAGGTGCCGGCTCACCGCGCCCCGCTCTCCTGCAGCCCGCTGGGCGAGCAGTCTCCCGCCAGCTCCGAGGGCTCGCAGCAGCCTCCCAAGGCCGCCCCGACGGCGCCGCGCCCCGAGCCGGGTTACCGGCCCATCATCCAGTCCCCCGGCTACTCCGGCGGCGCCGCGGGCGCGGCGGGCAACGGCGGCGCGGCCGGCGGCAACGGCGGCAAGTCCAAGAGCTACTCGGCGTCGCGGCAGCCGCCGCGCTCCACCAACACGCCCAAGTGCCAGAGCAGCTACACGCCCAGCACGCCCAAGCCCAGCTCCGTCATCGCCAGCCAGTCGCCCGCCTACTCGCCGGGCCAGCCGCCGCAGAGCCTGCTGGCCATGGGGGGAGCCCCCGGCTACAACGCGCCCGGCGCGCCCCAGAGCCTGGCGGGGACGGCGCAGCCCGCGGGCGGCTTCAGCGGGGGCCAGGCCGGGGACATGGCGGGCAAAGGCGGCGGCTACCAGGGCGGGGGGCAAGGCGGAGGGCAAGGGGGGCTGCAGCCCTGCGTCAGCGGCGCGGGCACCTACTCGCCCGAGCAGCTGCAGGCGCTGCCCTACGGCGTCCAGCCCGAGGGGGGACAGGCGGGGGGCTACGGGCCGCCGGCCCCCTCGCAGGGATTGCCCACGGCCAGCCCCTCGCTGACCTACAGCACCGGGCACTCGCCCGCCATGCCCGGGCCGCCGCTGCCCTACGCCGGCCTGGGCGGCTCCAGCCCCTCGCCCATCATCCGCCCGCTGCAGTCGCCGCCGGCCGCCCGGCCGCAGAGCGGCGCTTCCCCGGGACAGTCGCAGAAGTACCTGGGCTCGGTGCTGTCGCCGTCCTTCATGGCCCCGCAGGGCTACGGGGCCGCTCCGGGCGGGGGGCTCGAGCGGCAGCCGCCCCCAGCCCCGCCGGGAGCGCCCCCGAATTTCGGCAAGGGGAGCAAAGGCGAGGCGGAGCTGCTGGCGGCGGAGCGCAGCGAGGACGAGGATTTCCTGATCCAGCACCTGCTGCAGGCGCCCAGCCCGCCCCGAGAGGGGCTGGGGGGCTGCGAGGAGCGCCCCAAAACCCTGGGGGGCTACGGGGGGGCGCTGGGCAAGGAGGAGCGGTACCAGCTGCAGAGCGTCATCCGGCCCAACTCCAACCTGGAGGCGCCGCTGGAGCTGGCGCTGCTCAAAGAGAAGAAGAAGCCGGAGAGAGGCAAAGAGTTCCGGGGGGCGAGCGGAGGAGGAGGGGGCGGCGAGGTGGCGGCCACCTCGGTGGTGCACTACGGCCACCAAGCGCCACCCTCGCTGGACACGTACGAGCTGAAGAAGCCGCCCGAGCACCTGGCCGGGGGCAAGGAGCTGGGCCAGCCGCCGCCGCCGCACTCGTACCTGCCCAAAACCCCCGAGCACGGGCGGATGGTGGGCGAGGGACCCCCGCTGGAGCCCCACAACCTCCTGCTGGACCCCTCCCCGGAGCTGGGGGGGTCTCTGCTGCCCTCGGTGCTGACCCACACCCAGAGCCAGCTGCACCCCCGGCCCAAGGGCAGAGCCCCGCTGGACGTTCACCTGCTGGAGCAGCAGAGGATGCCGCCCCCTCCTCCGCCCCCTCCGCCGCCCCCCGCTCCCCCCTCGGCTCCCCCGGCCCCTCCGGCCGCCCCCTCCCCGCAGCTGCTGCTGGAAGCTCACCTGCACCAGGTGCGTTCGCAAGGGCTGGACCCCCAGGCCCCGCCGCCGCTGCCCCCCGACTCCATGGAGGTGTTGCCCCCTCCCCAGGAAATCCAGGACTTCTTGGAGCCCCCGCTGGGCTTGGAACCGCACCTGGGGCAGAGCGCGGGGGTGCAGGGACCGCCCGGGCACCTGCTGGACCCCGAGGGGGGGGTCCCGGCCGTGCCCCCCGAGGCCAAGGACCAATTTTCGGAAGGGGGGAGCCCCGCGGGGGGCAAGGGGCGTTTCGTGCCCCTCACGTCCATCTGCTTCCCGGACGCTCTGCTGCAGGACGAGGACCGCGGCTTCTTCCCCGGCATGGAGGACATGTTCGGACCCCCGCCCGAGGATTTCCCCAAGCCCGCCGAGGAGGAGGAGGAGGAAGGCAACGCCAACGCGGCCGGGCTGGAGGCTCGGCCCGAGGGGATGAAAGCGCCCCCTCCTTACGATATGGGGCAGAGCTACCCCTCGTTCTGCCCGCAGGACGGCGGGGCCGCCGGGGACCCCCCCCAGCTGGGGCTGGAGCCCCCCAAACACGAGTTACCCTCCACGGTGAACGCGGAACCGCTGGGCTTGATCCAGAGCACGGGCGACGGGGGTCCCAAACCCCCTCCTCCTCCTCTCAGCACCCCTTTATTCTGCTCCTCCAAACCCAAAAAGCTGCTGAAAACTTCATCCTTCCACCTGCTCCGCAAGCGGGACCCCTTCCCACCCCCCAAAAAAACCTACGCGCAGGAGTACGAGTTCGAGGATGATGAAGATAAAGCCGACGTGCCCGCCGACATCCGCCTGAACTCGCGGCGCCTCCCGGACCTGCTGCCCGACCTCATCTCCAGCTGCCGCCGGCCGCCCCTCACCCCCATGGGCGACATCGATTTCTGTCCCCACCCCGGCGCTCACCCCGCTCCCAAGAAGCGAGGCCGCAAACCCACCAAGCCCAAGCGGGAAGGGCCTCCCCGGCCCCGGGGCAGGCCGAGGATCCGGCCCCTGGAGCCGCCCGGGTTCCCCGAGGGAGCCAAGAGGCCGCGGGGACGGGGCCGAGGACGGGGCAAGAAGGGCGGAGAGGACGGAGAGGGGCTGGAGCCGCTGCGGCCGCTCAAGGTGAGGGGAGCCGAAATGACCCAAAATTGGGGGTTGGGGGGTGAGGGGTGCGAAATGACCCAAAATTGGGGGTTTGGGGGGTGAGGGGTGCGAAATGACCCAAAATTGGGGGTTCGGGGTGCTCGGAGTGGGACGGAAATGACCCAAAATTGGGGGTTGGGAGGGGTTGGGGGGTTTGGAATGGGCTGAAAATGACCCAAAATTGGGGGCTGGGGGTTTTGGAATGGGCCGAAAATGACCCAAAATTGGCGGTTTGGGGAGCTCAGAATGGGCCGAAAATGACCCAAAATTGGGGATTGGGGGGTGAGGGGTGCCAAAATGACCCAAAGTTGGGGGGTGAGGGGTGCCAAAATGACCCAAAATTGGGGGTTTGGGGGGTTTGGAATAGGCTAAAAATGACCCAAAATTGGGGGTTTGGGGGGTTTGGAATAGGCTAAAAATGACCCAAAATTGGGGGTTTGGGGTGCTCAGAATGGGCTGAAAATGACCCAAAGTTGGGGTTGGGGGGTTTGGAGTGGGCTGAAAATGACCCAAAATTGGGGTTCGGGGTGCTCGGAGTGGGCCGAAAATGACCCAGAATTGGGGGTTAGGGGGTTTGGAATGGGTCCGAAGTGCCCCAAAATTGGGGGTTGAGAGGGTTTGGGAGGGTTTGGAATGGTCGGAAATGACCCAGAATTGGGGGTTCGGGGTGGTCAGAATGGGCTGAAAATGACCCAAAATTGGGGGTTTGGGGTGCTCAGAATGGGCCGAAAATGACCCAAAATTGGGGGTTGGGGGGTTTGGCATGGGTCCGAAAATGAGCCAAAACTGGGGGTTGGGGGTGCTCAGAATGGGCTGAAAATGACCCAGAATTGGGGGTTTGGGGTGCTCGGAGTGGGCCGAAAATGACCCAAAATTGGGGGTTGGGGGTTTGGGATGAGCCGAAAGTGACCCAAAATTGGGGGTTTGGTCTGCTCAAAATGGGCCGAAAAGGACCCAAAACTGGGGGTTTGGGGTGCTCGGAATGGTCCAAAATGACCCAAAACTGGGGGTTGGGGGGGTTTGGAATGGGCCGAAAATGACCCAGAATTGGGGGTTTGGGGAGCTCAGAATGGGGCGAAAATGACCCAAAGTTGGGGGTTGGGGGGTTTGGAATGGGCCGAAAATGACCCAAAATTTGGGGTTGGGGGATTTGGACTGGGGTGAAAATGACCCAAAATTGGGGTTCGGGGTGCTTGGAATGGGCCGAAAATGACCCAAAATTGGGGGTTGGGAGGGGTTGGAATGGGTCCAAAAATGATCCAAAATTGGGGGTTGGGGGGTTTGGAATGGGCTGAAATCACCCAAAATTGGGGGTTGGGTGGTTTGGTGTGCTCAGAATGCTCCAAAATGCCCCAAAATTGGGGTTTGGGGGTTTGGAATGGACCGAAAATGACCCAAAATTGGGGGTTCGGGATGCTCGGGTGGTCCTAAAATGACCCAAAATTGGGGGTTTGGGGTGTTTGGAATGGGTCCTAAAATGACCCAAAATTGGGGGTTTGGTCTGCGCGGAGTGGGCCAAAAATGACCCAAAATTGGGGTTTGGGGGTTTTGGAATGGGTCCAAAAATGACCCAAAATTGGGGGTTTCGTGTGCTCGGAATGGCCCGAAAATGACCCAAAATTGGGGGCTGGGGGTTTTGGAATGGTCCAAAATGACCCAAAATTGGGGTTTGGGGCGTTTGGTGTGCCCAGAATGGTCCAAAATGCCCCAAAATTGGGGTTTGGGGGGTTTGGTGTGCCCAGAATGGTCCAAAATGCCCCAAAATTGGGGTTTGGGGGGTTTGGTGTGCCCAGAATGGTCCAAAATGCCCCAAAATTGGGGTTTGGGGGGTTTGGTGTGCCCAGAATGGTCCAAAATGCCCCAAAATTGGGGTTTGGGGGGTTTGGTGTGCCCAGAATGGTCCAAAATGCCCCAAAATTGGGGTTTGGGGGGGTTTGGTGTGCTCAGAATGGTCCAAAATGCCCCAAAATTGGGGTTTGGGGGGGTTTGGTGTGCTCAGAATGGTCCAAAATGCCCCGAAATTGGGGTTTGGGGGGGGTTGAGGGGTTTGGTTTGCTCCAAATGGTCCCAAAATGCCCCAAAATTGGGGTTCCCCCCCCCCAGATCAAAGTGGGTGTGTCCAAGAGAGGTCATGGAGGGGTCATTGGGGGTCACTGGTCCATACTGGTCCGTATTGGTCTATACTGGTCCATACTGGTCCATACTGGTTCATACTGGTCCGTACTGGTCTGTACTGGTTCATACTGGTCCATACTGGTCCGTACTGGTCCGTACTGGTTTATACTGGTCCATACTGGTCCATACTGGTCCGTACTGGTTTATACTGGTCTGTACTGGTTCATACTGGTCCATACTGGTCCGTACTGGTTCATACTGGTCCTTACTGGTTTATACTGGTCTGTACTGGTCCATACTGGTCCGTACTGGTCCGTACTGGTCCATACTGGAGCCTCCTGACCCCCCCCAGATGAAACTGGGAGTGTCCATGGGGGGGTCAGGGTATCCCAGTACAAACCAGTACAAACCAGTACCCCTTTCCCCCCCTCAGATCAAACTGGGGGTGCTGATGGTTGGATCGATGTCTCCCAGTACAAACCAGTATAACCCAGTACCCCCTTTCCCCCCCTCAGATCAAACTGGGGATGCTGATGGTTGTATCGATGTCTCCCAGTACAAACCAGTATAACCCAGTAACCCCCTCAGATCAAACTGGGGATGCTGATGGTTGTATCGATGTCTCCCAGTACAAACCAGTATAACCCAGTAACCCCCTCAGATCAAACTAGGGATGCTGATGGTTGTATCGATGTCTCCCAGTACAAACCAGTATAACCCAGTGACTCCCCCTAAACAAACTGGGTGTGTCTAGGGATGCTGAAGGTTGTATCGATGTCTCCCAGTACAAACCAGTATGAACCAGTAACCCCCCCTCAGATCAAACTGGGGGTGTCTGGGGATGCTGATGGTTGTATCAATGTCTCCCAGTACAAACCAGTATAACCCAGTAACCCCCTCAGATCAAGCTGGGGATGCTGATGGTTGTATCAATGTCTCCCAGTACAAACCAGTATAACCCAGTAACCCCCTCAGATCAAACTGGGGGGTGTCTAGGGATGCTGATGGTTGTATCAATGTCTCCCAGTACAAACCAGTATAACCCAGTAACCCCCTCAGATCAAGCTGACCATGTCTGGGGGTGCTGATGGTTGTATCGATATCTCCCAGTACAAACCAGTATAACCCAGTAACCCCCTCAGATCAAGCTGGGGGTGCTGATGGTTGTATCAATGTCTCCCAGTACAAACCAGTATAACCCAGTCCCCTCCTTTCCCCCCCTCAGATCAAACTGGGGGTGTTGATGGTTGTATCAATGTCTCCCAGTACAAACCAGTATAACCCAATGACTCCCCCTAAACAAGCTGGGGGTGTCTGGGAGGGATCAGGGCTGGATCAGTGTCTCCCAGTACAAACCAGTACAAACCAGTGACCGCACAGATCAAACTAGGCGTGTCTGGGGGACATCAGGGCTGTATCAATGTCTCCCAGTACAAACCAGTATAACCCAGTGACTCCCCCTAAACAAGCTGGGGTTGTCTGGGAGGGATCAGGGCTGTATCGATGTCTCCCAGTACAAACCAGTATAACCCAGTACCCCCTTTTCTCCCCTCAGATCAAGCTGGGTGTGTCTGGGGGCATATCAGGGCTGTATCGATGTCTCCCAGTACAAACCAGTATAACCAGTACCCCCTTTCCCCCCCCAGATCAAGCTGGCCGTCTCCAAATCCGACCCCGCCCCTGCGGCCCCGCCCTCGGGCCCCGCCCCTCCGCTCCGGGGCCGTTCCCGGGGCTCCCAGTACAAACCAGTATAACCCAGTAACCCCCTCAGATCAAACTGGGGGGTGTCTAGGGATGCTGATAGTTGTATCAATGTCTCCCAGTACAAACCAGTATAACCCAGTAACCCCCTCAGATCAAGCTGACCATGTCTGGGGGTGCTGATGGTTGTATCGATGTCTCCCAGTACAAACCAGTATAACCCAGTAACCCCCTCAGATCAAGCTGGGGGTGCTGATGGTTGTATCAATGTCTCCCAGTACAAACCAGTATAACCCAGTACCCCCTTTTCTCCCCTCAGATCAAGCTGGGGGTGTCTGGGGGCATATCAGGGCTGTATCAATGTCTCCCAGTACAAACCAGTATGAACCAGTGACTCCCCCTCAGATCAAACTGGGGGTGTCTGGGGATGCTGATAGTTGTATCGATGTCTCCCAGTACAAACCAGTATGAACCAGTAACCCCCTCAGATCAAGCTGACCATGTCTGGGGATGCTGATGGTTGTATCGATGACTCCCAGTACAAACCAGTATAACCAGTCCCCCCTTTCTCCCCCTCAGATCAAACTGGGGGTGTCTGGGGGATATCAGGGTTGTATCGATGTCTCCCAGTACAAACCAGTATGAACCAGTAACCCCCTCAGATCAAACTGGGGGTGCTGATGGTTGTATCGATGTCTCCCAGTACAAACCAGTATAACCCAGTACCCCCCTTTTCCCCCCCTCAGATCAAACTGGGGGTGCTGATGATTGGATCGATGTCTCCCAGTACAAACCAGTATAACCCAGTGACTCCCCCTAAACAAACTGGGTGTGTCTAGGGATGCTGAAGGTTGTATTGATGTCTCCCAGTACAAACCAGTATAACCCAGTAACCCCCTCAGATCAAACTGGGTGTGTCTAGGGATGCTGATAGTTGTATCGATGTCTCCCAGTACAAACCAGTATGAACCAGTAACCCCCTCAGATCAAGCTGACCATGTCTGGGGGTGCTGATGGTTGTATCGATATCTCCCAGTACAAACCAGTATAACCCAGTAACCCCCTCAGATCAAGCTGGGGGTGCTGATGGTTGTATCAATGTCTCCCAGTACAAACCAGTATAACCCAATGACTCCCCCTAAACAAGCTGGGGGTGTCTGGGAGGGATCAGGGCTGGATCAGTGTCTCCCAGTACAAACCAGTACAAACCAGTAACCCCCTCAGATCAAACTGGGGGTGTCAGGGGGATATCAGGGCTGTATCAATGTCTCCCAGTACAAACCAGTATAACCCAGTGACCGCACAGATCAAACTGGGGGTGTCTGGAGATATCAGGGCTGGATCAGTGTCTCCCAGTACAAACCAGTATGAACCAGTAACCCCCTCAGATCAAACTGGGGGTGTCAGGGGGATATCAGGGCTGTATCAATGTCTCCCAGTACAAACCAGTATGAACCAGTAACCCCCTCAGATCAAACTGGGGGTGTCTGGGAGGGATCAGGGCTGTATCAATGTCTCCCAGTACAAACCAGTATAACCCAGTATCCCCCTCAGATCAAACTGGGGGTGCTGATGGCTGTATCGATGTCTCCCAGTATAACCAGTACTCTTTTCCCCCTCTCAGATCAAACTGGCCGTCTCCAAATCCGACCCCGCCCCTGCGGCCCCGCCCTCGGGCCCCGCCCCTCCTCTCCCCGCCGCCGCTCCGGGGCCGTTCCCGGGGCTCCCAGTACAAACCAGTAACCCCCTCAGATCAAACTGGATGTGTGTGGGGTGGGTCAGGGTTGTATCAATGTCTCCCAGTACAAACCAGTATAACCAGTACCCCCTTTCCCCCCCCAGATCAAACTGGCCGTCTCCAAATCCGACCCCGCCCCTGCGGCCCCGCCCTCGGGCCCCGCCCCTCCGCTCCCCGCCGCCGCTCCGGGGCCGTTCCCGGGGCTCCCAGTACAAACCAGTATGAACCAGTGACTCCCCCTCTGATCAAACTGGGGGTGTCTAGGGATGCTGATAGTTGTATTGATGTCTCCCAGTACAAACCAGTATGAACCAGTACCCCTCAGATCAAGCTGACCATGTCTGGGGATGCTGATGGTTGTATCAATGTCTCCCAGTACAAACCAGTATAACCCAATGACTCCCCCTAAACAAGCTGGGGGTGTCTGGGAGGGATCAGGGCTGTATCAATGTCTCCCAGTACAAACCAGTATAACCATTACTCTTTTCCCCCTCTCAGATCAAGCTGGCTGTCTCCAAATCCGACCCCGCCCCTGCGGCCCCGCCCTCGGGCCCCGCCCCTCCGCTCCGGGGCCGTTCCCGGGGCTCCCAGTACAAACCAGTATAACCCAGTAACCCCCTCAGATCAAACTGGATGTGTGTGGGGTGGGTCAGGGTTGTATCAATGTCTCCCAGTACAAACCAGTACAAACCAGTACTCTTTTCCCCCCTCAGATCAAACTGGCCGTCTCCAAATCCGACCCCGCCCCTGCGGCCCCGCCCTCGGGCCCCGCCCCTCCGCTCCCCGCCGCTCCGGGGCCGTTCCCGGTGCTCCCGGAGCCGCCCCCGGCCCCACCGGAGCCGTCGCAGAGCCGCATGAAGCAGAAGCTGCGCGAGGTGGAGGAGAAGCAGCCCGAGATGAAGTCGGGCTTCATGGCCTCCTTCCTGGACTTCCTGAAATCCGGCAAGCGGCAGCCGCTGCCCCCCAGCCCCTCCAAGCCGCCCCCTCCCAAATTGGGGACCCCCCAAAGTTTCCCCCTGGGGGGGGCCCTGGAGGGCGGCGAGGGCGAGGGGCTGGTGATGGCGTGTCCTTCGCCCTGCAAGCGCCTGGACGAGGAGCTCAAGAGGAACCTGGAGACGCTGCCCTCCTTCTCCAGCGACGAGGAGGACTCGGTCAGCAAGAACCAGGACCTGCAGAAGAGCATCAGCTCGGCCATCTCGGCGCTGGACGAGCCCCCCGAGCGCAGGGAGCCCCCCGAGGCGCCAGGTGAGACCTGCCAGGACCTGCCAGGGGTTCATACAGGGCTTCCAGGACCTGGGGAAGGGTCATAGAGAGGATAGGGAGCTGCCAGGACCTGCAGGAGAGCATCAGCTCGGCCATCTCGGCGCTGGACGAGCCCCCCGAGCGCAGGGAGCCCCCCGAGGCGCCAGGTGAGACAGATACCCACCTGCCAGGACCTGGGGGAGGGGCATAGAGAGCATCCAGGACCTGGGGAAGGGTCATAGAGAGCGTCCAGGGGCTTCTAGGGGGTTGTAGAGACCTTCCAGGGGTTTATACAGACCTTCCAGGACCTCCCAGCACCTTTCAGGAATTCATAGGGACCTTCCAGAATCCATAGAGAGTCTCCAGGAGTTCATAGAGACCTTCCAGGACCTGCCAGGGATGTATAGGGGTTCATAGAGAGCATTCAGGGGTTCATAGGGGTGCATAGGGAGCTGCCAGGACCTGCAGAAGAGCATCAGCTCGGCCATCTCGGCGCTGGACGAGCCCCCCGAGCGCAGGGAGCCCCCCGAGGCGCCAGGTGAGAGAGATACCCACCTGCCAGGACCTGCCAGGGGTTCATAGAAACATCCCAGGAGCCATAGAGACCTTCCAGGAGCTCATAGAGACCTTCCAGGATCCATAAAAATCCTCCAGGGGTTCATAGAGAGCTGCCAGGACCTTCCAGGAGTTCATATGTACCTGCCAGGACCTTCCAGGGGTTCATATGGAGCTTCCAGGACCCATAGAGAGGATCCAGGGTTTCGTAGGAATCTTCCAGAGGTTGATAGGGACCTTCCAGGGGCCCATAGGGACCTTCCAGGACCTGCCAGGGGTTCCTAGGGTGCTGGCAGAGGCTCATAGGGGTTCATAGGGAGCTGCCAGGACCTACCATGGGTTCATGAGGACTTTGCAGAGTTACATATCAGCCTGCCAGGACCTGCTATGGGTTCAAAGGGACCTTCCAGGGGTTCATAGGGACCTTCCAGGACCTGCCATGGGTTCATGGGGACCTGCCAGGACCTGCCATGGGTTCACAGGGATCTTCCAGGCATTCAGAGGGACCTGTCAGGACCTGCCATGGGTTCATGGGGACCTTCCAGGCATTCAGAGGGACCTGCCAGGACCTGCCATGGGTTCAAAGGGACCTTCCAGGCATTCACAGGGACCTGCCAGGACCTGCCATGGGTTCATGGTGACCTTCCAGGACCTTCCAGGGGTTCATAGGGACCTGCCAGGGGTTCATGAGGACATTTTAGGGATTCCCAGGAACCTTCCAGGACCTGATGGGGTTCATAGGGACCTGCCAGGACCTTCCAGAGGTTCATGAGGATCTTCCAGGGGTTCATAGGGACCTGCCAGGACCTGCCATGTGTTCATGGTGACCTTCCAGGACCTTCCAGAGGTTCATGAGGATCTTCCAGGCATTCATAGGGACCTGCCAGGACCCGCCATGGGTTCATGAGGACCTTCTAGGGCTTCATAGGGATCTTCCAGGACCTGCCAGGTGTTCCCATGACCCTTCCAGGGGTTGATAGCGACCTGCCAGGACCAGACATAGGTTCATGAGGACTTTCTAGAGTTACAAATGGACCTGCCAGGACCTGCCAGTTGTTCCCATGACCCTTCCAGGACCTTTCCCCCCCCCCCAATTGTTATTTTTCTCTTTTCCAGCCGCCCCCCCCCCGCCGGAGGATCCCCCCCCGACCCCTCCCCCCACCCCTCCGGAGCCCCCCCAGCCCGACCCCGCCCCTCCCCCACCCCCCAGGACCCACACAGGGACCTGCCAGGACCTGCCATGGGTTCATAGGGACCTGCCATGGGTTCATGGGGACCTTCCAGGCATTCATAGGGACCTGCCAGGACCTGCCATGGGTTCATGGGGACCTGCCATGGGTTCATGGTGACCTTCTAGGACCTGCCATGGGTTCAAAGGGACCTTCCAGGGGTTCATAGGCACCTGCCAGGACCTGCCATGGGTTCATGGGGACCTGCCAGGACCTGCCAGGGGTTCATGAGGACTTTCCAGAGTTACATACGGACCTGCCAAGACCTGCCAGGGGTTCATGAGGACTTTCCAGAGTTACATATGGACCTGCCAGGACCTGCCATGGGTTCATGAGGATTTTCCAGAGTTACATACGGACCTGCCAAGACCTGCCAGGGGTTCATGAGGACTTTCCAGAGTTACATATGAACCTTCCAGGACCTGCCAGGTGTTCCCATGACCCTTCCAGGACCTTTTCCCCCCCCATAATTGTTATTTTTCTCTTTTCCAGCCGCCCCCCCGCTGGAGGATCCCCCCCCGACCCCTCCCCCCGCCCCTCCGGAGCCCCCCCAGCCCGACCCCGCCCCTCCCCCACCCCCCAGGACCCACACAGGGACCTGCCAGGACCTGCCATGGGTTCATAGGGACCTGCCAGGGGTTCATAGGAACCTGCCAGGACCTTCTAGAGGTTCATGAGGATCTTCCAGGGGTTGATAGGGACCTGCCAGGACCTGCCATGGGTTCATGGAGGATCTTCCAGGCATTCACAGGGACCTGCCAGGACCTGCCATGGGTTCAAAGGGACCTTCCAGGGGTTCATAGGAACCTGCCAGGACCTTCTAGAGGTTCATGAGGATCTTCCAGGGGTTCATAGGAACCTGCCAGGACCTTCTAGAGGTTCATGAGGACCTTCCAGGGGTTCATAGGGACCTGCCAGGACCTGCCATGGGTTCATGAGGACTTTCCAGTTACATAGGGACCTGCCATGGGTTCATGGGGACCTGCCAGGACCTTCTAGAGGTTCATGGGGACCTTTCAGGCATTCTTAGGGACATGCCAGGACCTGCCATGGGTTCATCAGGACCTTCCAGGGCTTCATAGGGATCTTCCAGGACCTGCCATGGGTTCATCAGGACCTTCCAGGGCTTCATAGGGATCTTCCAGGACCTGCCATGGGTTCATCAGGACCTTCCAGGCATTCATAGGGACCTGCCAGGACCTGACAGGGGTTCATAGGGACCTGCCAGGGATTCATGAGGACATTTTAGGGTTTCCCACGAACCTTCCAGGACCTGATGGGGTTCATAGGGACCTTCATAGGGACCTGTCAGGACCTGCCATGGGTTCATGGGGACCTTCCAGGCATTCATAGGGACCTGCCAGGACCTGCCATGGGTTCAAAAGGACCATCCAGGCATTCACAGGGACCTGCCAGGACCTGCCATGGGTTCAAAGGGACCTTCCAGGCATTCACAGGGAGCTGTCAGGACCTGCCATGGGTTCATGGGGACCTGCCATGGGTTCATGGTGACCTTCTAGGACCTGCCATGGGTTCAAAGGGACCTTCCAGGGGTTCATAGGCACCTGCCAGGACCTGCCATGGGTTCATGGGGACCTGCCAGGACCTGCCATGGGTTCATGAGGACTTTCCAGAGTTACATAGGGACCTGCCAGGACCTGCCATGGGTTCATGGAGACCTTCCAGGAGCTGCCATGGGTTTATGAGGACTTTCCAGAGTTACATAGGGACCTGCCATGGGTTCATAGTGACCTGCCAGGACCTTCCAGAGGTTCATGAGGATCTTCCAGGGCTTCATACGGATCTTCCAGGACCTTTTCCCCCCCCATAATTGTTATTTTTCTCTTTTCCAGCCGCCCCCCCCGCTGGAGGATCCACCCCGACCCCTCCCCCCGCCCCTCCGGAGCCCCCCCAGCCCGACCCCGCCCCTCCCCCACCCCCCAGGACCCACACAGGGACCTGCCAGGACCTGCCATGGGTTCATAGGGACCTTCCAGGACCCCCCAGGGGTTCATAGGGACCTGCCAGGGGTTCATAGGGACCTGCCAGGACCAGCCATGGTTTCATAGGGACCTGCCAGGGGTTCATGGGGACCTTCCCAGCATTCACAGGGACCTGCCAGGACCTGCCATGGGTACAAAGGGACCTTCCAGGGATTCATAGGGACCCGCCAGGACCTGCCATGGCTTCATGGGGACCTTCCAGGCATTCATAGAGACCTGCCAGGACCTGCCATGAGTTCATGAGGACTTTCCAGTTACATAGGGACCTGCCATGGGTTCATGGGGACCTGCCAGGACCTTCCAGAGGTTCATGGGGACCTTCCAGGCATTCTTAGGGACCTGCCAGGACCTGCCATGGGTTCATGGTGACCTTCCAGGCATTCATAGGTACCTGCCATGGTTCCATGGAGACCTGCCAGGACCTGCCATGGGTTCATGGGGACTTTCCAGAGTTTCATAGGGACCTGCCAGGACCTGCCATGGGTTCATGTGGACTTTCCAGAGTTACATACGGACTTGCCAGGACCTGCCAAGCTTTCATGGGGACCTGCCAGGTGTTCCCATGACCCTTCCAGGACCTTTTCCCCCCCATAATTGTTATTTTTCTCTTTTCCAGCCGCCCCCCCCGCCGGAGGATCCCCCCCCAACCCCTCCCCCCGCCCCTCCGGAGCCCCCCCAGCCCGACCCCGCCCCTCCCCCACCCCCCAGGACCCGCCATAGGTTCATAGGGACCTTCCAGGCATTCAGAGGGACCTACCAGGACCTGCCATGGGTTCATGGGGACCTTCCAGGCATTCACAGGGACCTGCCAGGACCTGCCATGGGTACAAAGGGACCTTCCAGGCATTCACAGGGACCTGCCAGGACCTGCCATGGGTTCATGGGGACCTGCCATGGGTTCATGGTGACCTTCTAGGACCTGCCATGGGTTCAAAGGGACCTTCCAGGGGTTCATAGGCACCTGCCAGGACCTGCCATGGGTTCATGGGGACCTGCCAGGACCTGCCATGGGTTCATGAGGACTTTCCAGAGTTACATAGGGACCTGCCATGGGTTCATAGTGACCTGCCAGGACCTGCCATGGGTTCATGAGGACCTTCCAGGGCTTCATAGGGATCTTTCAGGACCTGCCAGGTGTTCCCATGACCCTTCCAGGACCTTTTCCCCCCCCATAATTGTTATTTTTCTCTTTTCCAGCCGCCCCCCCCGCCGGAGGATCCCCCCCCGACCCCTCCCCCCGCCCCTCCGGAGCCCCCCCAGCCCGACCCCGCCCCTCCCCCACCCCCCAGGACCCACACAGGGACCTGCCAGGACCTGCCATGGGTTCATAGGGACCTGCCATGGGTTCATGGGGACCTGCCAGGCATTCACAGGGACCTGCCAGGACCTGCCATGGGTTCAAAGGGACCTTCCAGGGGTTCATAGGAACCTGCCAGGACCTTCTAGAGGTTCATGAGGATCTTCCAGGGGTTCATAGGGACCTGCCAGGACCTGCCATGGGTTCATGAGGACTTTCCAGTTACATAGGGACCTGCCATGGGTTCATGGGGACCTGCCAGGCATTCACAGGGACCTGCCAGGACCTGCCATGGGTTCAAAGGGACCTTCCAGGGGTTCATAGGAACCTGCCAGGACCTTCTAGAGGTTCATGAGGATCTTCCAGGGGTTCATAGGGACCTGCCAGGACCTGCCATGGGTTCATCAGGACCTTCCAGGGCTTCATAGGGATCTTCCAGGACCTGCCATGGGTTCATCAGGACCTTCCAGGCATTCATAGGGACCTGCCAGGACCTGACAGGGGTTCATAGGGACCTGCCAGGGATTCATGAGGACATTTTAGGGTTTCCCACGAACCTTCCAGGACCTGATGGGGTTCATAGGGACCTTCATAGGGACCTGTCAGGACCTGCCATGGGTTCATGGGGACATTCCAGGGGTTCATAGTGACCTGCCAGGACCTTCCAGAGGTTCATGAGGATCTTCCAGGGCTTCATACGGATCTTCCAGGACCTTTTCCCCCCCCATAATTGTTATTTTTCTCTTTTCCAGCCGCCCCCCCGCTGGAGGATCCACCCCGACCCCTCCCCCCGCCCCTCCGGAGCCCCCCCAGCCCGACCCCGCCCCTCCCCCACCCCCCAGGACCCACACAGGGACCTGCCAGGACCCGCCATGGGTTCATAGGGACCTTCCAGGGGTTCATAGGGACCTGCCAGGACCTGCCATGGGTTCAAAGGGACCTTCCAGGCATTCACAGGGACCTGCCAGGACCTGCCAGGGGTTCATGAGGACTTTCCAGTTACATAGGGATCTGCCATGGGTTCATGGGGACCTGCCAGGACCTTCCAGAGGTTCATGGGGACCTTCCAGGCATTCTTAGGGACATGCCAGGACCTTCCAGGCATTCATAGGGACCTGCCAGGACCTGACAGGGGTTCATGGTGACCTTCCAGGCATTCATAGGGACCTGCCATGGTTCCATGGAGACCTTCCAGGACCTGCCATGGGTTCATGTGGACTTTCCAGAGTTACATATGGACCTGCCAGGACCTGCCAAGCTTTCATGGGGACCTGCCAGGTGTTCCCATGACCCTTCCAGGACCTTTCCCCCCCCCCTAACTCTGATTTTTCTCTTTTCCAGCCGCCCCCCCGCCGGAGGATCCCCCCCCGACCCCTCCCCCCGCCCCTCCGGAGCCCCCCCAGCCCGACCCCGCCCCTCCCCCACCCCCTCCGGGCTCCCCCCCGGGGCCGGGCGGGGGCAGGGCCGGGCCGGCGGGCGGGGGGGGATCCCCGAGCCCCCCGGGGGGGTCCCCGGAGCCCCCCGAGCCCCCGGACGCGCGGCCGCTGCACCTGGCGCAGAAACAGGGGACGGCGGCCGTGTGCGGGGACACGAGCGACGAGGAGGAGAGCGGGGGAGAGGGCATCTTCAGGGAGAGGGACGAGTTCGTGGTGCGCGTGGAGGACATCCCCGCGCTCAAGGTGGGACTGGGATAAACTGGGATAAACTGGGAGGGACTGGGAGTGAGGATATGGCACTGGGAGAGGAGTGGGAGGGACTGGGATGGACTGGGAGCACTGGGAGAGGGCATCTTCAGGGAGAGGGACGAGTTCGTGGTGCGCGTGGAGGACATCCCCGCGCTCAAGGTGGGACTGGGATAAACTGGGATAAACTGGGAGGGACTGGGAGTGAGGATATGGCACTGGGAGAGGAGTGGGAGGGACTGGGATGGACTGGGAGCACTGGGAGAGGGCATCTTCAGGGAGAGGGACGAGTTCGTGGTGCGCGTGGAGGACATCCCCGCGCTCAAGGTGGGACTGGGATAAACTGGGATAAACTGGGAGGGACTGGGATGGACTGGGATGGACTGGGAGCACTGGGAGAGGGCATCTTCAGGGAGAGGGACGAGTTCGTGGTGCGCGTGGAGGACATCCCCGCACTCAAGGTGGGACTGGGAGAGGAGTGGGATGGACTGGGATAAACTGGGAGGGACTGGGATGGGACTGGGAGAGGAGTGGGATGGACTGGGAGGGACTGGGATGGACTGGGATGGGTTTGGGATGGACTGGATGGGACTGGGAGTGAGGATATGGCACTGAGAAAGGGACTGGGATGGACTGGGATGGACTGGGAGGGACTGGGAGAGGGCATCTTCAGGGAGAGGGACGAGTTCGTGGTGCGCGTGGAGGACATCCCCGCACTCAAGGTGGGACTGGGATAAACTGGGAGGGACTGGGATAAACTGGGAGGGACTGGGATAAACTGGGAGTGGAGTGGGAGGGACCAGGAGTGAGGATATGGCACTGAGAAAGGGACTGGAAGAGGCTGGGAGAGACTTCGAGGCCACTGGGATGGATTGGGAGGGCACTGGGATGGACTGGGAGGGCACTGGGATGGACTGGAAGCCACTGGGATTCAGGACATGGCACTGGGATGGACTGGGAGCACTGGGATGGACTGGGAGGGCACTGGGATGGACTGGAAGCCACTGGGATTCAGGACATGGCACTGGGATGGACTGGGAGCACTGGAATGGGACTGGGATGGACTGGGATGGACTGGGAGCACTGGGAGAGGGCATCTTCCGGGAGAGGGACGAGTTCGTGGTGCGCGTGGAGGACATCCCCGCGCTCAAGGTGGGACTGGGAGGGACTGGGATAAACTGGGAGGGACTGGGAGTGAGAATATGGCACTGAGAAAGGGACTGGGATGGACTGGGAGCACTGGGAGAGGGCATCTTCAGGGAGAGGGACGAGTTCGTGGTGCGCGTGGAGGACATCCCCGCGCTCAAGGTGGGACTGGGATAAACTGGGATGGACTGGGAGGGACTGGGATAAACTGGGAGAGGAGTGGGAGGCACCAGGAGTGAGGATATGGCACTGGGAAACGGACTGGGAGAGGCTGGGAGAGGCTTCGAGGCCACTGGGATGGACTGGGAGGGCACTGGGATGGACTGTGAGCCACTGGGATTCAGGACATGGCACTGGGATGGACTGGGATGGGACTAGGATGGACTGGGATAAACTGGGAGGGACTGGGATGGACTGGGATGGACTGGGAGAGGGCATCTTCAGGGAGAGGGACGAGTTCGTGGTGCGCGTGGAGGACATCCCCGCGCTCAAGGTGGGACTGGGAGGGACTGGGATAAACTGGGAGGGACTGGGAGTGAGGATATGGCACTGAGAAAGGGACTGGGAGGGACTGGGATAAACTGGGAGCACTGGGAGAGGGCATCTTCAGGGAGAGGGACGAGTTCGTGGTGCGCGTGGAGGACATCCCCGCGCTCAAGGTGGGACTGGGATAAACTGGGATAAACTGGGAGGGACTGGGATGGGACTGAGGATATGGCACTGGGATGGACTGGGAGGGACTGGGATGGGACTGGGAGGGACTGGGATGGACTGGGATGGACTGGGAGAGACTCCACTCAAGGAACTGGGATGGACTGGGATGGACTGGGAGAGACTCCACTCAAGGAACTGGGATGGACTGGGATGGACTGGGAGAGACTCCACTCAAGGAACTGGGATGGACTGGGATTGAGCTGGCATTTAACTGGGACTGAGCTGGGATTGAACTGGGATTGAGCTGGTGCTTAACTGGGATTGAGCAGGTGTTTAACTGGGATTAAACTGGGATTGAGCTGGGATTGAGCTGGTGTTTAACTGGGATTGAGCAGGTGTTGAACTGGGATTGAACTGGGATTGAACTGGGACTGAGCTGGTGTTTAACTGGGATTGAGCTGGGATTGAACTGGGATTGAGCTGGGATTGAGCTGAGATTGAACTGGGACTGAGCTGGGATTGAACTGGGATTGAGCTGGGATTGAGGTGGTGTTTAACTGGGATTGAGCTGGGATTGAACTGGGATTGAGCAGGTGTTTAACTGGGATTGAGCTGGTGTTTAACTGGGATTGAGCAGGGATTGAACTGGGACTGAGCTGGTGTTGAACTGGGATTGAGCTGGGATTGAACTGGTGTTTAACTGGGATTGAGCAGGTGTTTAACTGGGACTGAGCTAGGATTGAACTGGGATTGAGCTGGTGTTTAACTGGAATTGAGCTGGGACTGAGCTGGCATTTAACTGGGATTGAGCTGGGATTGAACTGGGATTGAGCTGGTGCTTAACTGGGATTGAGCTGGGATTGAACTGGGATTGAGCAGGTGTTTAACTGGGATTGAGCTGGGATTGAACTGGGATTGAGCAGGTGTTTAACTGGGATTGAGCTGGGATTGAACTGGGATTGAGCAGGTGTTTAACTGGGATTGAGCTGGGATTGAACTGGGATTGAGCAGGGATTGAACTGGGACTGAGCTGGTGTTGAACTGGGATTGAGCTGGGATTGAACTGGTGTTTAACTGGGATTGAGCAGGTGTTTAACTGGGATTGAGCAGGTGTTTAACTGGGATTGAGCAGGTGTTTAACTGGGATTGAGCAGGGATTGAACTGGTGTTTAACTGGGATTGAACTGGGACTGAGCTGGTGTTTAACTGGGATTGAGCTGGTGTTTAACTGGGATTGAACTGGGACTGAGCTGGTGTTTAACTGGGATTTGGGGCAAAATTTGGGGATTTTGGGGTTCCTGTGGCCCTGGATGGCTCTGAATCAATCTGGTGGATTTGGGATGGGTTTGGGGTGGATTTGGGGTGGATTTGGGGTGGGTTTGGGGTGGATTTAGGATGGATTTGGGGTGGGTTTGGGATGGATTTGGGGGGGATTTGGGGTGGATTTAGGATGGATTTGGGGTGGATTTAGGATGGATTTGGAGTGGATTTGGGGTGGATTTAGGATGGATTTAGGATGGATTTGGAGTGGATTTGGGGTGGATTTGGGGTGGATTTAGGATGGATTTGGGGTGGATTTGGGGTGGATTTAGGATGGATTTGGGGTGGATTTGGGGTGGATTTAGGATGGATTTGGGGTGGATTTGGGGTGGATTTAGGATGGATTTGGGGGGGATTTAGGATGGATTTAGGATGGATTTGGGGGGGGGATTTGGGGTGGGTTTGGGATGGATTTGGGGGGGATTTGGGGTGGGTTTGGGATGGATTTGGGGGGATTTGGGGTGGGTTTGGGATGGATTTGGGGTGGTTTAGGATGGATTTAGGATGGATTGGGCTGGATTTAGGTTGGATTTAGGATGGATTTGGGATGGATTTCGGGGTGCTGACCCCCCCAATCTCCCCCAGCTGGTGCTGCAGCCAGACCTGAGCCCCTTTTGGGGGGATTTTGGGGGATTTTGGGGTTCCTGTGACCCTGGATGGACCTGGTGGATTTGGGATGGATTTAGGACAGATTTGGGATGGGTTTAGGATGGATTTGGGGTGGTTTTTGGGGTGCTGACCCCCCCAAATCTCCCCCAGCTGGCGCTGCAGCCAGACCTGAGCCCCTTTTTGGGGGATTTTGGGGATTTTGGGGTTCCTGTGACTGTGGATGGCTCTGAATCAATCTGGTGGATTTGGGATGGATTTGGAATGGATTTAGGGTGGGTTTAGGATGGATTTGGAGTGGGTTTCGGGGTGCTGACCCCCCAAATCTCCCCCAGCTGCTGCTGCAGCCAGACCTGAGCCCCTTTTTGGGGGGATTTTGGGGCTTTTCTGTGGCTTTTTGGGTTCCTGTGACTCTGGATGGATCTGAATCAATCTGGTGGATTTGGGATGGATTTGGGGTGGATTTGGGGGGATTTAGGATGGATTTGGGGTGGTTTTTGGGGTGCTGACCCCCCAATCCCCCCCAGCTGGCACTGCAGCCAGACCTGGGCCCCTTTTTGGGGGATTTTGGGATTCCTGTGACTCTGGATGGACCTGGTGGATTTGGGATGGATTTGGGGTGGATTTGGGATGGATTTAGGATGGATTTGGGGTGAATTTAGGACGGATTTGGGGTGGGTTTCGGGGTGCTGACCCCCAAATCTCCCCCAGCTGGCGCTGCAGCCAGACCTGAGCCCCTTTTGGGGGGATTTTGGGGTTCCTGTGACTGTGGATGGCTCTGAATCAATCTGGGTGGATTTAGGATGGATTTGGGATGGTTTTGGGATGGATTTAGGATGGGTTTGGGATGGATTTAGGATGAATTTGGGGGTGGTTTTTGGGGTGCTGACCCCCCAATCTCCCCCAGCTGCTGCTGCAGCCAGACCTGAGCCCCTTTCTGGGGGGGATTTTGGGGCTTTTCTGTGGCTTTTTGGGATTCCTGTGACTGTGGATGGCTCTGAATCAATCTGGTGGATTTGGGGGGGATTTAGGATGGATTTAGGATGGATTTGGGGTGGGTTTTGGGGTGCTGACCCCCAAATCTCTCCCAGCTGCTGCTGCAGCCAGACCTGAGCCCCTTTTTGGGGGATTTTGGGGGATTTTGGGGTTCCTGTGACTGTGGATGGATCCGAATCAATCTGGTGGATTTAGGATGGATTTGGGATGGATTTGGGATGGATTTGGGGTGGATTTGGGGTGATTTTGGGGTGCTGACCCCCCAATCTCCCCCAGCTGGCGCTGCAGACGGGCCGGGAGCCGCCGCCCATCTGGCGGGTGCAGAAGGCGCTGCTGCAGAAATTCACCCCCGAGATCAAGGACGGGCAGCGGCAGTTCTGCGCCACCAGCAACGTGAGTGGCACCCCAAAAACACCTGGACACCCCAAAAACTCCCAGGGAAACCCCAAAAACTCCCGGGGCACCCCAAAACTCCCATTGAAACCCCAAAAAACTCCCGGGGACACCCCAAAAACACCCAGGGACACCCCAAAAAACACCCGGGGCACCCCAAAACTCCATTGAAACCCCAAAAAACACCCGGGGCACCCCAAAAACACCGGGGACACCCCAAAAACTCCCAGGGCACCCCAAAAACATCCCAGGGACAACCCCAAAAACACCCGGGGCAACCCAAAAACTCCTGGGGCACCCCAAAAACATCCCAGGGACACCCCAAAAACACCCGGGGCACCCCAAAAACATCCCAGGGACACCCCAAAAACACCCGGGGCACCCCAAAAAACACCCGGGAAACCCCAAAAACACCCGGGCACACCCCAAAAACACCCGGGGCACCCCAAAAACACCCGGGGACACCCCAAAAATACCCGGGGCACCCCAAAAACACCCGGGAACACCCCAAAAACTCCCAGGGCACCCCAAAAACACCCGGGGCACCCCAAAAACAGCCGGGGCAACCCCAAAAACATCCCAGGGACACCCCAAAAACACCCGGGGCACCCCAAAAACACCCGGGCACACCCCAAAAACTCCCAGGGCACCCCAAAAACTCCCAGGGAAATCCCAAAAACACCCGGGGACACCCCAAAAAACTCCCAGGGAAACCCCAAAAACATCCCAGGGGACCACCCCAAAAACACCCGGGAAACCCAAAAACATCCCAGGGCACCCCAAAAACACCCGGGGCACCCCAAAAACACCCGGGCACACCCCAAAAACATCCCAGGGACACCCCAAAAAACACCCGGGGACACCTCAAAAACATCCCAGGGACACCCCAAAAAACACCCGGGGACACCCCAAAAAACATCCCAGGGCACCCCAAAAACACCCGGGGCACCCCAAAAACTCTCAGGGAAACCCCCAAAAACACCCGGGAACACCCCCAAAAACTCCCAGGGCACCCCAAAAACATCCAGGGGCACCCCAAAAACACCCGGTGCACCCCAAAAAACACCAAAATCTGAGATCTCACCCCAAAATGTTGAATCCTGCTCCAGAAATGGGAATTTGGGGGGGATTTTGGGTTCCTGGGGTGGATTTGGGGTGGATTTTTGGGGGATTTTGTGGTTCCTGGGATGGTTTTGGGGTGGATTTTTGGGATTTTGGGGTTCCTGGGGTGGTTTTGGGGGGGATTTTGGGGTAAATTTTTGGGTATTTTGGTGTTCCTGGGATGGTTTTGGGGTGGATTTTTTGGTATTTTGGGGTAATTTTGGGGGGATTTTTTTATTTTTGGGTATTTTGGGGTGGCAGATGATTTTGGGGTGCCCCTGACCCCCCGTTTGTGCCCCTCCCCCGCAGTCCCTGGGCTATTTTGGGGATGCCAAGCACCGAAACCCCAAATTTGGGGGTTCCTGGATGGTTTTGGGGTGGATTTGGGGGGATTTTGGGGTAAATTTTGGGGGATTTTTGAGATTTTGGGGTTCCTGGGATGGTTTTGGGGTGGATTTTTGGGGATTTTGGGGTAATTTTGGGGGATTTTAGGGGATTTTGGGGTTCCTGGGATGGTTTTGGGGTGGATTTTTGAGATTTTGGGCTTCCTGGGATGGTTTTGGGGTGCATTTTTGGGTATTTTGGGGTTCCTGGGATGGTTTTGGGGTGGATTTTGGGGGATTTTGGGGTTCCTGGGATGGTTTTGGGGTGCATTTTTGGGATTTTGGGGTTCCTGGGATGGTTTTGGGGTGGATTTTTGGTGATTTTGGGGTACATTTTTTTGGGATTTTTGGGTGTTTCGGGGTGCAGAGGATTTTGGGGTGCCCCTGACCCCCCGTCTGTGCCCCTCCCCCCCCCGCAGGTCCCTGGGCTATTTCGGGGATGCCAAGCACCGAAACCCCAAATTTGGGGGTACCTGGATGGTTTTGGGGTGGATTTTGGGATTTTGGGGTTCCTGGGATGGATTTGGGGTGGATTTTTGAGATTTTGGGGTTCCTGGGGTGGATTTTTGGGGATTTTGTGGTTCCTGGGATGGTTTTGGGGTGGATTTTTGGGATTTTGGGGTTCCTGGGATGGTTTTGGGGTGGATTTTTGGGGTAAATTTTTTGGGATTTTTGGGGATTTTGTGGTTCCTGGGGTGGTTTTGGGGTGGATTTTTGGGGATTTTGGGGGATTTTGGGGTTCAGAGGATTTTGGGGTGCCCCTGACCCCCCCGTTTGTGCCCCTCCCCCACAGTACCTGGGCTATTTTGCGGATGCCAAGCACCAAAACCCAAATTTGGGGTTCCTGGGATGAATTTGGGGTGGATTTTTGGGATTTTGGGGTTCCTGGGATGGTTTTGGGGTGGATTTTTGGGGTAAATTTTTTGGGATTTTTGGGGATTTTGTGGTTCCTGGGGTGGTTTTGGGTGTGGATTTTTGGTTATTTTGGGGTAAATTTTTTGGATTTTTGGGGTTTTTGGGGTTCCTGGGGTGGTTTTGGGGTGGATTTTGGGTGTTTCGGGGTGCAGAGGATTTTGGGGTGCCCCTGATCCCCCGTTTGTGCCCCTCCCCCACAGTACCTGGGCTATTTTGGGGATGCCAAGCACCAAAACCCCAAATTTGGGGGTTCCTGGGATGAATTTGGGGTGGATTTTTGAGATTTTGTGGTTCCTGGGGTGGATTTGGGGTGGATTTTTGGGGATTTTGGGGGATTTTGGGGTTCAGAGGATTTTGGGGTGCCCCTGACCCCCCTGTCTGTGCCCTTCCCCCGCAGTACCTGGGCTATTTCGGGGATGCCAAGCACAGGTACCAGCGGCTCTACGTCAAATTCCTGGAGAACGTCAACAAGAAGGATTACGTGAGGGTGTGCTCCAGGAAACCCTGGCACCGCCCCCTCGCCCTCAGGTGGGCACACCTGGCACACCTGGGCACACCTGGGGACACACCTGGGCACACCTGGGCACACCTGGGGATACACCTGGGATACACCTGGGGATACACCTGGAATCATCTGGGCACACCTGGGGGCACGTGAGGGTGTGCTCCAGGAAACCCTGGCACCGCCCCCTCGCCCTCAGGTGGGCACACCTGGGGATGCCTGGGGACACTGGGCACACCTGGGGATACACCTGGGCACACCTGGGGATACACCTGGGCACACCTGGGCACCCACCTGGGCACACCTGGGACACACCTGGATACACCTGGGGACACCTGGCACACCTGGGGACACCTATGGGCACCTCTGGGCACACACCTGGAATCATCTGGGCATACACCTGGGCACACCTGGGGACACCTGGGACACACCTGGGGCACACCTGGACACACCTGGGCACCCACCTGGGCACACCTGGGCACACACCTGGGGATACTCCTGGGATACACCTGGAGATACACCTGGGCACACCTGGACATACACCTGGGCACACCTGGGGACACACCCGGGGCACACATGTGGACACCTGGACACACCCGGGCACACATGTGGACACCTGGGCACCTCTGGGCACACACCTGGAATCATCTGGGCATACACCTGGGCACACCTGGGGATACACCTGGGGACACCTGGGACACACCTGGGGCACACCTGGGCACACCTGGGGATACACCTGGGCACACACCTGTGGGCACACCTGTGGGCACACACCTGTGGGCACACCTGACCACACCCCCCTCTAACCCCTCCCCCCTTTTTCCCCCCCCCCCACAGGAGACAGAACCACCCCAAACCCAGCGCCCCCAAACCCCCTCCCCCCCCCAAACCCGACCCCCCCGAGAAACCCCAAAAAACCGAGAAACCCCAAAAAGCCGAAAAACCCCAAAAAGCCGAGAAGCCCCCCCGGAGCGAGCCCGCCCCTCCCCCCCCCGCGCCGGCCGCGGGGCCCCCCCGGGCCCCCCCCCGGCCCCCCCAAGGCCAAGCCCAAGCCCCCCAAGGTGAAGGCCGAGCCCCCCCCCAAAAAGAGGAAAAAATGGCTGAAGGAGGCGGCGACGACGTCGGAGTCGGAGTCGAGCCCGGACCCCCAGAGCGAGGAGGGTGAGACGGGGAGGGGGGGACCCCAATTTGGGGAGGGGGACACGGGGGTGGGGCAGGGGGACACCCCAATTTGGGGAGGGGGGCGGGGGGACATGGGATTTGGGGGGGGACACCCCAATTTGGGGAGGGGGACACGGGGGAGGGCGGGACACCCCAAATTGGGGAGGGGGGGATGGGGGGGGGGGGGGAGGACCCCAAATTGGGGAGGGGGACACGGGATGGGGGCGGGGGGACGTGGGATTTGGGGAGGGGGACACGGGATTTTGGGGGGGACACCCCAATTTGGGGAGGGGACACGGGATTTGGGGGCGGACAACCCCAATTTGGGGAGGGGACATGGGGATGGGGGGGGGGGATACCCCAATTTGGGGAGGGGGACATGGAGGTGGGGGCAGGGGGACACCCCAAATTGGGGAGGGGGGCGGGGGGACACGGGATTTGGGGGGGGACACCCCAATATGGGGAGGGGGGGACATGGGGATGGGGGGGACACCCCAAATTGGGGAGGGGGGGATGGGGAGGGGGGGGACACCCCAAATTGGGGAGGGGGGGATGGGGAGGGGGGGGACACCCCAAATTGGGGAGGGGGGCGGGGGGACACGGATTTGGGGGGGGACACCCCTATTTGGGGAGGGGGACACGGGGATGGGAAAGGAACCACGGGATTTGGGGGGGGACACCCCAATTTGGGGAGGGGGACACGGGATTTGGGGGGGGACACCCCAGTTTGGGGAGGGGGACACGGGATTTGGGGGGGGACACCCCAATTTGGGGAGGGGGACACGGGGGATGGGGGGGACACCCCAAATTGGGGAGGGGGGGATGGGGATGGGGGGGACACCCCAATTTGGGGAGGGCGACACGGGATGGGAAAGGAACCACGGGATTTGGGGGGAGAATGTGGGATTTGGGGAGGGGACCCCCAATTTGGGGAGGGGGGGTACGGGATTTGGGGAGGGACACCCCAATTTGGGGAGAGGGACACGGGATTTGGGGGGGGGACACGGGAATTGGGGGGGGACACGGGAATGGGGGGGGGACACGGGATTTGGGGACGGGGACATGGGAATGGGGGCGGGGGGACACGGGATTTGAGGAGGGGGACCCCCAATTTGGGGAGGGGGACACGGGGATGGGGGGGAGGACATGGGATTTGGGGGGGACACGGGATTTTGGGAGGGGACCCCCAATTTGGGGAGGGGGACATGGGGAGGGGGGGGGAGGACATGGGATTTGGGGGGGGATACGGGGATGGGAAAGGAACCGCAGGATTTGGGGGGAGAATGTGGGATTTGGGGAGGGGACCCCCAATTTGGGGAGGGGGATACGGGGATGGAGGGGGACCCCGGGATTTTGGGGGGAATTGCGGGATTTGGGGCAGTAAATATGGCAATTTGGGTAGGGGGGACCCCCAATTTGGGAGGGGGACACGGGGATGGGGGCCGGGGGTACCACGGGATTTGGGGGGAAAATGCGGGATTTGGGGGGGGGAATATGGGATTTGGGGGGGGGACCCCCAATTTGGGGAGGGGGACACAGGGATGGGGGGCGGGGGTACCACGGGATTTGGGGGGAAATGTGGGATTTGGGGAGGGGACTCCCAATTTGGGGAGGGGGACACGGGGATGTGGGGGACCCCAGGATTTGGGGAGAAAATGCGGGATTTGGGGAGGGGACCCTGGATTTGGGGGAGGGGGGGACCCCCGGTTTGGGAGGGGAACCCAAATTTGGGGGGGTGGGGACACGGATTTGGGGAGGGGGGGACCCCCGGTTTGGGAGGGGAACCCAAATTTGGGGGGGTGGGGACACGGATTTGGGGAGGGAACCCCAGAATTTGGGGAGGGGGTGCCAAAATTTGGGGGGGGGAACCCCAAGATTTGAGGGCGAGACCCCAAAATTTGGGGAGGGAACGGTGAAATTGGAAAAGGCGTGGCTCCTTTAAAAGGGCGTGGCTCTTCCACAAGGGGGCGTGGCTTTCATTTAAGGGGACCTCGCACCTTTATAGTGCAGTGGGTGTGGTTCTGAGTTGTGGGCGTGGCTCCCTTAAAGGGGCACGACTCACTCAAAGGGGCGTGGCTCTCCCTTAAAGGGCCAGCGCTCCTTTTTAACGGGGGTGTGTCTCCAAATTGTGGGCGGGGGTTTTCCCCTTTTTGCGGGGTGGGCGTGTCCCTGCGCCCCTCCCCTTAAAGGGCCAGTGCTCCTTTAGAACGGGGGTGTGTCTCCAAATTGTGGGCGGGGCTTTTCCCCTTTTCCTGGGGTGGGTGTGTCCCAGTGCCCTCCCCTTAAAGGGCCAGCGCTCCTTTAGAGCAGGGGTGTGTCTCCGAATTGTGGGCGTGGTTTTTTCCCCCTTTTGGGGGGTGGGCGTGTCCTGGTGCCCCTCCCCTTAAAGGGCCAGCGCTCCTTTAGAACAGGGGTGTGTCTCCGAATTGTGGGCGGGGTTTTTGAGGGGTGGGCGTGTCCCTGTGCCCCTCCCCTTAAAGGGCCAGCGCTCCTTTAGAATGGGGGTGTGTCTCCAACTTCTGGGCGGGGGTTTTCCATTTTTTGGGGGGTGGGCATGTCCCGGCGCCCCTCCCCTCAAAGGGCCAGCACTCCTTTAGAACAGGGGTGTGTCTCCGAATTGTGGGCGGGGCTTTTCCCCTTTTCATGGGTGGGCGTGTCCCAGTGCCTCTCCCCTTAAAGGGCCAGCGCTCCTTTAGAACAGGGCTGTGTCTCCGAATTGTGAGCAGGGTTTTTGAGGGGTGGGCGTGTCCCTGTGCCTCTCCCCTTAAAGGGCCAGCGCTCCTTTAGAACAGGGCTGTGTCTCCGAACTGTGGGCGGGGTTTTTGAGGGGTGGGCGTGTCCCGGCGCCCCTCCCCTTAAAGGGGCCGTGTCGCACAGAGCGGGCCCCGCCCGGGCGGGTGCTGAACACGCGGGCCATGAAGGAAATGTACCGCAGCTACGTGGAGATGCTGGTCAGCACCGCCCTGGACCCCGACATGATCCAGGCCCTGGAGGACACCAACGGTGAGCCCCCCCCTCCAGAGACCCCCCCAAAGCTGCCCCAGCCCCCCCTGACCCCCCTGTGCCCCCCCCAGATGAGCTGTACCTGCCCCCCATGCGGAAAATCGACGGGATCCTCAACGACCACAAGAAGAAGGTGCTGAAGAGGGTGACCCTGAACCCCAGCCTGCAGGTGAGGGGGGTCTGGGGGGGCCTGGGGGGGATTGTGGGGGGTTTGGGGGGGATTTTGTGGGGTTTGGGGGGGCTGGCAGGGGATGTGTGGGGTTTGGGGGAGGGCCCTGGCAGGGGATGTGTGGGGTTTGGGGGGCTGGGAGGGCACCTGTGGGGTTTGGGGGGGACCCTGGCAGGGATCTGTGGTGATCTCTGTGCTCCCCTGTGCTCACCTGTGTTGACCCTGTGGTGTCCCTGTCCTCCCCTGTGCTCCCCTGCGCTCACCTGTGCTCACCTGTGGTGACCCTTGTTGTTACCTGTGCTCCCCTGTGCCCCCCTGTGCTCCCCTGTGCCCCCCGTGCTCACCTGTGCTCCCCTGGGCTCACCTGTGCTCACCTGCGCTCCCCTGCACTCACCTGTGCTCACCTGTGGTGACCCCTATGGTTACCTGTGCTCACCTGCGCTCCTCTGTGCTGTCCCTGCGCTCACCTGTACTGTCCCTGTGCTCACCTGTGCCCCTCTGCGCTCACCTGTACTGTCCCTGTGCTCACCTGTGCCCCCCTGTGCTCACCTGTGGTGTCCCTGCGCTCACCTGTGCCCCCTGTGCTCACCTGTGGTGTCCCTGCGCTCACCTGTGCTCACCTGTGGTGGCCCCTATGGTTACCTGTGCTCACCTGGGCTCACCTGTGCTCACCTGCGCTCACCTGTGGTGACCATGTGGTGTCCCTGCGCTCACCTGGGCTCACCTGTGGTGACCCCTATTGTTACCTGGGCTCACCTGTGCTCATCTGCGCTCACCTGTGGTGACCATGTGGTATCACTGGGCTCACCTGTGGTGACCATGCGGTATCACTGTGCTCACCTGGGCTCACCTGTGGTGACCATGTGGTATCACTGCGCTCACCTGCACTCACCTGTCCTCCCCTGTGCTCCCCTGCACTCACCTGTGGTGACCCTTATTGTTACCTGTGCTCCCCTGTGCTCCCCTGTGCCCCCCTGTGCTCACCTGCGCTCCCCTGTGCTCCCCTGTGCTCCCCTGCACTCCCATGTGCTCACCTGTGCTCACCTGTGCTGTCCCTGTGCCCCACTTGGCTCACCTGTGCTCACCTGTGGTGACCATGTGGTATCACTGCACTCACCTGTGCTCACCTGGGCTCACCTGGGCTCACCTGTGGTGACCATGTGGTATCACTGCGCTCACCTGGGTTCACCTGTGGTGACCATGTGGTATCACTGTGCTCACCTGTGCTCACCTGTGGTGACCATGTGGTATCACTGCGCTCACCTGCGCTCACCTGTGGTGACCATGTGGTATCACTGTGCTCACCTGCGCTCACCTGCCGCTCACCTGCGCTCACCTGTGGTGACCATGTGGTATCACTGCGCTCACCTAGCGCTCACCTGTGGTGACCATGTGGTATCACTGTGCTCACCTGTGCCCCCCTGTGCTCACCTGTGGTGTCCCTGCACTCACCTGCACTCACCTGTGCTGTCCCTGTGCCCCGCTGTGCTCACCCTGCGCTCACCTGTGGTGACCATGTGATATCACTGTGCTCACCTGTGCTCACCTGTGGTGACCATGTGGTATCACTGGGCTCCCCTGCGCTCACCTGGCTCACCTGTGCTGCAGGAGGCCCTGCACACCTTCCCGCAGCTGCACGCGAGCCCAGGCGAGTCCCTGGTGCGCCTGCGGCCGGGCGGGGACCCCTACAACCGCAAAACGCTCAGCAAGGTCAAGAGGAGCGTGGGCAAGCACAGGTACGGGGGGTGGGGGGGTCTGGGGGGCAACCAGGTGGGGTTTGGGGGGGTCTCAGGTGTGTCAGAACCCAAAACGCTCAGCAAGGTCAAGAGGAGCGTGGGCAAGCCACAGGTACGGGGATGGGGGAGTCACAGGTGGAGTTTGGGGATCCTGAGGGGTCACAGGTGTGATTTGGGGGAGTCACAGGTGGGGTTTGGGGGTCCTGAGGGGTCACAGGTGTGATTTGGGGAGTCAAAGGTGGGGTTTGGGGGGCACCAGGTGGGGTTTGGGGGAGTCACAGGTGGGTGACAACCGCAAAACGCTCAGCAAGGTCAAGAGGAGCGTGGGCAAGCCACAGGTACGGGGGGTTTGGGGAGTCACAGGTGGGGTTTGGGGGGTCCCAGGTGGGGTTTGGGGGGTCCCAGGTGGGGTTCCAGGTGGGCTTTGGGGGGTTCAGGTGGGGTTTGGGGGGTCCCAGGTGGGTGACAACCCAAAACTCTCAGCAAGGCCAAGAGGAGCGTGAGCAAAGCCCAGGTACGGGGGATGGGGGTCCTGGGTGGTCCCAGGTGGGTCTGGGGGTCCCCAGGTGGGTCTGGGGGTCCTGGGGGGTCCCCAGGTGTGTCTGGGGGTCCCGGGGGGGTCCCTGAGCGCAGGTGTCCCCGCAGGAGTTCAAGGTGGAGGTGGAGAAGTCGTTCCTGTACACGCTGTACCACTCCCTGCACCACTACAAGTACCACACCTTCCTGCGCTGCAAGGACGAGGTGAGGGCACCTGGGGGACACCTGGGGCGCCTGGGACACACCCTGTCACCTGGGACACACCCTGACACCTGGGCCACCCACCCCCTGTCACCTGGGCCACCCCTCTGTCCCCCTGCATCACCCCTGTGTCCCCCCATGTCCCCTGCACCTTCCTGCGCTGCAAGGACGAGGTGAGGGCACCTGGGGGGACACACCTGGGACACACCCTGTCACCTCCTGGGACACACCCGGACACCTGGGACACACCCGACACCTGGGACACACCCTGTCACCTGGGCCATACCAAATCACCTGGGCACCCCCTATCACCTGGGACACACCCTGTCACCTCCCTGGGACACACCCTGACACCTGGGACACACCCTGTCACCTGACCCACCCTCTGTCACCTGGGACACACCCTGACACCTGGGCCATTCCCTGTCACCTGGGCCACACCCTGTCACCTGACCCACCCTCTGTCACCTGACCCACTCTCTGTCACCTGGGCTATACCCTGTCACCTGACCCACCCTCTGTCACCTGGGACACACCCTGTCACCTGACCCACCCTCTGTCACCTGACCCACCCTGTCACCTGGGCCACACCCTGTCACCTGACCCACCCTCTGTCACCTGGGACACACCCTGTTACCTGGGCACACCCTCTGTCACCTGGGACACCCTTCTGTCCCCACTGACCATTCCCCACCCCAGTGGCCATTCCCTGTCCCACTGACCATTCCCCGTCCCCCTGGCCGCCCCGCTGACCACTCCCCGTCCCCGTGGCCGCCCCAAATGACCATTCCCTGTCCCACTGACCATTTCCCCATCCCCGTGGCCACCCCACTGACCATTCCCTGTCCACTGACCATTCCCTGTCCCACTGACCATTCCCCACCCCACTGACCATTCCCTGTCCCACTGACCATTCCCTGTCCCACTGATCATTCCCCGTCCCCCTGGCCACCCCGCTGACCATTCCCCGTCCCCGTGGCCACCCCGCTGACCATGCCCTGTCCCCCCGCTGACCATTCCCTGTCCCACTGACCATTCCCCGTCCCACTGACCATTCCCCGTCCCGTGGCCGCCTCGCTGACCATTCCCCACCCCACTGACCACTCCCCGTCCCACTGACCATTCCCACCCCACTGACCACTCCCCGTCCCACTGACCATTCCCCACCCCACTGACCATTCCCTGTCCCACTGACCATTCCCTGTCCCACTGACCATTCCCTGTCCACTGACCACTCCCCGTCCCCCTGACCGCCCCGCTGACCACTCCCCGTCCCCCTGACCATTCCCCACCCCACTGACCACTCCCCGTCCCCCTGACCATTCCCCACCCCACTGACCATTCCCTGTCCCCCTGACCATTCCCCACCCCACTGACCATTCCCTGCCCCGCTGACCATTCCCTGCCCCGCTGACCATTCCCTGTCCCCCTGACCATTCCCTGTCCCACTGACCATTCCCCGCCCCACTGACCATTCCCTGTCCCCCTGACCATTCCCTGTCCCACTGACCATTCCCCACCCCGCTGACCACTCCCCATCCCCCTGGCCGCCCCGCTGACCACTCCCCATCCCCCTGGCCACCCCGCTGACCATTCCCTGTCCCCCTGACCATTCCCCACCCCCACTGACCATTCCCCGTGCCCCTGGCCACCCCTCTGACCAGTCCTCGTCCCCCTGGCCACTCCACTGACCACTCCCCGTCCCCTGACCATTCCCCACCCCACTGACCATTCCCCACCCTGCTGACCACTCCCCATCCCCCTGGCCACCCCGCTGACCATTCCCCATCCCTGTGGCCGCCCCGCTGACCACTCCCCGTCCCCCTGGCCGCCCCACTGACCATTCCCTGTCCCCCTGACCATTCCCCACCCCGCTGACCACTCCCCGTCCCCGTGGCCGCCCCGCTGACCATTCCCCACCCCGCTGACCACTCCCCATCCCCCTGGCCGCCCCGCTGACCATTCCCTGTCCCGCTGACCATTCCCCACCCCGCTGACCACTCCCTGTCC
>NC_140062.1:233052-282927 GCF_963513975.1 Fringilla coelebs
GACCATTCCCTGTCCCGCTGACCATTCCCCACCCCGCTGACCACTCCCTGTCCCCCTGGCCGCCCCGCTGACCATTCCCCACCCCAATGACCATTCCTCACCCCGCTGACCACTCCCCGTCCCCGTGGCCGCCCCGCTGACCACTCCCCGTCCCCATGGCCACCCTGCTGACCATTCCCCACCCCTCTGACTGCTCCCCGTCCCTGTGCCCGCCCTGCTGACCATTCCCCACCCCACTGACCATTCCCCACCCCCCTGGCCGCCCCGCTGACCCCCTGCTGTCCCCGCAGACGACGGCCATCGAGGGCCGCGCCGAGGACCTGGGCCAGGAGGAGGTGGTGCAGCGCTGCATGCGCAACCAGCCCTGGCTCGAGCGCCTCTTCGACTCCTTCAGCGACCTCCTGGCCCAGGCCCGCGCCAAGTGCGCCTGACCCGGCCCCCCCGAGCGCGGGGGGACCCCCCCAAAAACGGGGACACCCCGCCCCGAAAGGGGGTGACACCCCCGGCACGGCGGGGGGACACCCCCGGGACACGGACTGGACCTCCTGCCGCGGGGACGGAGCTGCCGGGACCGGGACAACAATGTGGGGGTGACCCCCCCAGTGGGGCACCCCAAAATAGGGGGACACCCCCCCAAACATGGGGACGCTCCCTCAAACACGGGGATCCCCCCAAAAAACGGGGTGACACCCCCGGAATGGCGAGGGGGGCACGGACTGAACCTCCCGCTGCGGGGACGGAGCTGCCGGGATGGGGACGCCAATGTGGGGGGGAGGGGAACACCGGGACCCCCCCAGTGGGGCGCCCCAAAATATGGGGACCCCCCCCCAAATACACGGACCACCCTAAAAATGGGGACCCCCCCAAAAAACGGGGTGACACCCCCGGAATGTGAGGGGGGCACGGACTGAACCTCCCGCCACGGGGATGGGGACACCAATGTGGGGGAGACCCCCCCAGTGGGGCGCCCCAAAATAGGGGGACCCCCCATCAAACACCGGGAACCCCCCCCAGAATATGGGATCCCCCCAAAAGATGGGGAACCCCCCAAAGTTGGGCATGCCCCCCCAAAAACGGGGTGACACCCCCGGAATGATGGCAGGGGGACAAGGACTCGATCTCTGACCGTGGGGACACCAATGTGGGGGGGGGGCGCCCCAAAATATGGGGGGACGCCCTAAAATATGGGGGACCCCCCCTCCCCCCAAATTGAGACCATCCCAAAAGCCCCTCAGAATGGGGGGGGGATGTTTTTGGGATAAGGATTGGGGACACACATGAGACACACCCCCCCCCCACGGGGCACCCCAAAATATCAGGGGATCCCCAAAACTCGGGGGGGGGGTCCCCAAAAATGGGGGGGGGCACGCCCAAAGGAGGGGGAGTGGAACAGGGAACAGACACCCCCCCCCCATGAAATAGGGGACTCCCCTGGGGGTGGGAGGGCACCCCGAAAATGGGGACACCCCAAAAACGGGGTCAGCTCTGGGGGAACCTCCCCCTCCCCCACAATTTCCTGACAGGGTTGGGGACCCCCCCCAGGACACAGCGACCCCCCCCCCAAAATTGGGGGACACCTCCCCCCCACGAGCTGCACCCCAAAAATGGAGACCCACACACATTTGGGGATCCCCCCTCTTTGGGGGCAGCCCCCCCCCCATTTTTTTAGGGACCCCCCCCCCAAAATCCCCCCAGCAGGGTCCGTGTGTTCCCCTCCCCCTTTTCTCTGGGCTGGTGGGGCTCTGGCCGTTGGCAGAGGCACAGAGACCCCCCCCCAAAAAAAGAGGGGTGTCCCCACCCCCACCCAAAAAGGGGGTCCCCCAAAAAAAGCGCCCCCCCCCCGGCGGAGCCCCCCCCCTATTTATATATATGTATAAATGTCTATTAGCAGCCCCCTCTCTCCGCCCGGGGGGGGCCCCCATTTTGGACAGGATCCCCAATTTTGGGGAGGGGGGGGGTGCCCCAACATCGGTGTCCCCTTGGGGTCCCCCAAAATCCCAGGCAGCCAACAGGGTTTTTTTGGGGGGAGGGGGGGGGTCCCCCAAAATTTGCCCCCCACCCCCCCCACTGGGACCACCCCTCACCCCCCTCGAGGGGAAGCTGTACATAAATTTGGGGGGGTGGGGGGGGGGGAGCCCAGGGGGGTTTAAAGTGGGGGGGGGGGGGCCCTGCCAAGGGATGGGGAGGGGTCCCCAAAATCACCATCAGCCCCACCCCCCCCAAACCCCCCCGCTGAGCTATTTATTGCCAAGTTGCCCCCCCCGGATGAATTTGGGGGAGTTAAAAGGGAGGAGAACCCCCCACCCAACCCCCCCCCCGGGATTTTGGGGGGTGCGGGGACCCCCCTTATCCCCCCCCTCCCCCACCCCGGGATTTTTGGGGGGGGTCTGTAAATAGTGTATATGGTCAAAGTCTCTATGTATCATATTGTATTTGCCCCCCCACCCCCCCCCGGGGGTCGCATTTGCCCCCCCCGGGGCAGTTCCCCCACCCCCCCGGGGCATTTATACCCCTCCCCCTCCCCAAAATTTGCCCCCCCTGGGTGGGGTCGAATTTTCCCCCCCCCAGGTGTCCAACACACAACCCCTCCCCCACCAAGGGGGGGTTATTTTCTCCCCCCTCCCCCTCCCAATTTGGGGTGGGGGGGCTTCTCTCCTTCCCCTCCCCCACCCTCCCCATTTTTTTGTTCATTTCGGGTTTTTTTTTAATTATTATTATTATTATTATTATTATTATATATATTGGGGCCCCCCCCACCCCTTCCCCCCGATCCGCCCCCCCCCTTCCCCCACCCCGAGGGGTTTTTGGGGGGATGGGGGAGGGTTGAGGGGCCCCCCCCGGTACCCCCCCCCCATTTTCTACGGTGTATCGTGACGGGCGTGTCGTGGGTGTTGCCGAGACCTTTTTATCGTTCCCGAGGCTCCGCGAGTTTTTTTGGGGGGAAAAAGGGGAATTTGGGGGTGGGGGGGGGTCACGATTTGGGGGTGGGGGTCACACAATTTGGGGGTGGTCAGATTTTGCAGATTTTGGGGAGTCACTCAGCTCTGGGGGTCTCGTTTTTGGGGTGGGATGTCAGATTTTAGGGTTCAAAATCTGGGGAGGTCCTGAAAATAGAGTTCAGATTTTGGGGGGTTGTGTGAGTTTGGGGGGGGTTCAGCCTTTGGGGTGAATTTTTTGGGGGGGGTCACACAATTTTGGGGGGTGGTCAGATTTGGGGGAATCACTCAGCTATGGGGGTCTCATTTTTGGGGTGGGATGTCAGATTTTAGGGTTAATTTGGGGAGATGATGAGAATGGGGTTCAGATTTGGGGGGGTTGTGTGAGTTTGGGGGGGCTCAGTCTTGGGGTTGAGTTTTTTGAGGTGATGTCACACAATTTGGGGGAGTCTCATGATTTGGGGAGGGGGTCTGAGATCCCCAAAATACACACAAATCCACAGCGCCAAGCAGGACCCCCAAATTCCCACAGAATCCCACAAGGATTTGCTTTGGCCACGGCAGCATTAAGGAAACAAAGAACCCCAGGGCGCTTTTTCAATCATTTTCCTCACAATTTTCCCTTTTTTACTCATGTTTCCCACCCTTTTTCCCTCAAGTTTCCCACCATTTTTCCTCTCACACTTCCCGCCCTTCTGTCCCTTCACATTTCCCATCATTTTTGGCCTCATGTTATCTGTGTTTTCTCTCTTTTATCTTTTACACCCTTTTTTCCTCCTGTTTCCTGTCTTTTCCCCCTCATGTTTCCTTCCTTTTTCTCCCCTCACATTTCCCGCTCTTTTTTCCCCTCAAGATTCCCCCCTTTTCTCCCCCCATATTTTCCACCCTTTTCCCCCCCATGTTTCCTTCCTTTTTCTCCCCTCACATTTCCCGCTCTTTTTTCCCCTCAAGATTCCCCCCTTTTCTCCCCCCATATTTTCCACCCTTTTCCCCCCATATTTTCCACCCTTTCCCCTTCACATTTCCCACCTTTTCTCCCCTGGTTTCATACTTTTTCTTCCTCTCATTTCCCATCCTTTTCACTCAAGTTTATTGTCCTTTTTGCTATCCATTTCCCACCTTTTTCTCCCCTCACGTTTCCCGCTCTTTTCCCCCTCATGGCCCCTTCCCCTTTCTCCCCTCACATTTCCCACCATTTCTCCCCTTCTGTTTCAAACCTTTTCTTCTTCTCATTTCCCGTCCTTTTCACACAAGTTTATTCTCCTTTTTGCCTTCCATTTCCCGCCTTTTTCTCCCCTCACGTTTCCCGCCCTTTTCTCCCCTCATGGCTCCTTCCCCTTTCTCCCCTCACATTTCCCACCATTTCTCTCCTTGTTTCAAACCTTTTCTTCCTCTCATTTCCCATCCTTTTCACTCAAGTTTATTCTCCTTTTTGCCTTCCATTTGCTGCCTTTTCTCCCCTCACGTTTCCCGCCCTTTTCTCCCCTCATGGCCCCTTCCCCTTTTTCCCTTCTCATTTCCCACCATTTCTCTCCTTGTTTCAAACCTTTTCTTCCTCTCATTTCCCATCCTTTTCACTCAAGTTTATTCTCCTTTTTGCCTTCCATTTCCCGCCTTTTTCTCCCCTCACGTTTCCCATCCTTTTTTCCCCTCACATTCCTCCACCCTTTTCCCCCTCACGTTTCCCACCCTTTTCCCCCTCACATTTCCCACCATTTCTCTCCTTGTTTCAAACATTTTCTTCCTCTCATTCCCCATCCTTTTCACTCAAGTTTATTCTCCTTTTTGCCATCCATGTCCCACCTTTGTTTCCCCTCACGTTTCCCGCCCTTTTCTCCCCTCACATTTCCCGCCCTTTTCTCCCCTCATGGCTCCTTCCCCTTTCCCCCTCACATTTCCCACCATTTCTCTCCTTGTTTCAAACCTTTTCTTCCTCTCATTTCCCATCCTTTTCACTCTATTATTGTCCTTTATGACTTCAATTTGCTGCCTTTTCTCCCCTCACATTTCCCCCATTTTCTCCTCACGTTTCCCCCCTTTTTCTCCCCTCACGTTCCCCGCCATTTTGTCCCCTCACATTTCCCGCCCTTTTCTCCCCCCTCGTTTTCCACCATTTTTCCCCTCACAGCTCCTTCCCCTTTCTCCCCTCACATTTCCCACCATTTCTCTCCTTGTTTCAAACATTTTCTTCCTCTCATTCCCCATCCTTTTCACTCAAGTTTATTCTCCTTTTTTCCATCCATGTCCCACCTTTCTTTCCCCTCACGTTTCCCGCCCTTTTCTCCCCTCACGTTTCCCGCTCTTTTTCCCCTCATGGCTCCTTCCCCTTTTCCCCTCACATTTCCCACCATTTCTCCCCTTCTGTTTCATACCTTTTCTTCTTCTCATTTCCCATCCTTTTCGCTCAAGTTTATTCTCCTTTTTGCCTTCCATTTCCCACTCTTTCCCCCCTCACATTTCCTGCCCTTTTCACCCCACAAGATCCCCACCATTTTGTCCCCTCACGTTTCCCCCCCTTTTCTCCACTCACGTTTCCCGCTCTTTTTCCCCTCATGGCTCCTTCCCCTTTCTCCCCTCACATTTCCCACCATTTCTCCCCTTCTATTTCAAACCTTTTTTTCCTCTCATTTCCCATCCTTTTCACTCAAGTTTATTCTCCTTTTTGCCTTCCATTTCCCACCTTTTTCTCCCCTCACATTTCCCGCTCTTTTTCCCCTCATGGCCCCTTCCCCTTTTTCCCTTCACATTTCCCACCATTTCACCCCTTGTTTCAAACCTTTTCTTCCTCTCATTTCCCATCCTTTTCACTCAAGTTTATTGTCCTTTTTGCCTTCCATTTCCTGCCCTTTTCTCCCCTCACGTTTCCTGCTCTTTTTCCCCCTCACAGTTCCTTCCCCTTTCTCCCTTCACATTTCCCACCATTTCTCCCCTGGTTTCATACCTTTTCTTCCTCTCATTTCCTGTCCTTTTTGCTCAAGTTTATTCTCCTTTTTGCCATCCATGTCCCACCTTTCTTTCCCCTCACGTTTCCCGCCCTTTTCTCCCCTCACGTTTCCCGCCTTTTTCTCCCCTCACAGTTCCTTCCCCTTTCTCCCCCCACATTTCCCACCATTTCTCTCCTTGTTTCAAACCTTTTCTTCCTCTCATTCCCCGCCCTTTTCACTCAAGTTTATTGTCCTTTTTGCCTTCCATTTCCTGCCCTTTTCTCCCCTCACATTTCCCGCCCTTTTCTCCCCTCATGGCTCCTTCCCTTTTTCCCCTCACATTTCCCACCATTTCTCCCCTTCTGTTTCCTACCTTTCCTTCTCATTTCCCATCCTTTTCACTCAAGTTTACTGTCTTTTTTGCCTTCCATTTCCCACTCTTTCCCCCTCACATTTCCTGCCCTTTTCGCCCCACAAGATCCTCACCATTTTGTCCCCTCATGTTTCCCACCCTTTTCTCCCCTCACGTTTCCTGCTCTTTTTCCCCTCATGGCTCCTTCCCCTTTCTCCCCTCACATTTCCCACCATTTCTCCCCTTCTGTTTCAAACCTTTTCTTCCTCTCATTTCCCATACTTTTCACTCAAGCTTACTGTCCTTTTTGCCTTCCATTTCCCACTCTTTTCCCCCTCACATTTCCTGCCCTTTTCACCCCACAAGATCCCCACCATTTTCTCCCCTCACGTTTCCCCCCCTTTTCTCCGCTCTCGTTTTCCACCCTTTTTCTCCTCATGGCTCCTTCCCCTTTCTCCCCTAACATTTCCCACTATTTCTCCCTTTCTGTTTCATATCTTTTCTTCCTCTCATTTCCCATCCTTTTCGCTCAAGTTTATTCTCCTTTTTGCCTTCCATTTCCCACCTTTTTCTCCCTTCACGTTTCCCGCCCTTTTCTCCCCTCACGTTTCCCCACTCTTTTCCCCCTCATGGCTCCTTCCCCTTTCTCCCCTCACATTTCCCACCATTTCTCTCCTTGTTTCAAACCTTTTCTTCCTCTCATTTCCCATCCTTTTCACTCAAGTTTATTGTCCTTTTTGCCTTCCATTTCCTGCCTTTTCTCCCCTCACATTTCCCATTTTTTTTTCCCCTCACATTCCTCCACCCTTTTCCCCTCACATTTCTCACCCTTTTTCCCCTCACATTTCCCACCATTTCTCCCCTTCTGTTTCATACCTTTTCTTCCTCTCATTTCCCGTCCTTTTCACTCAAGTTTATTCTCCTTTTTGCCATCCATGTCCCACCTTTCTTTCCCCTCACGTTTCCCGCCCTTTTCTCCCCTCACGTTTCCCGCCTTTTTCTCCCCTCATGGCTCCTTCCCCTTTCTCCCCTCACATTTCCCACCATTTCTCCCCTTCTGTTTCCTACCTTTTCTTCTTCTCATTTCCCATCCTTTTCACTCAAGTATATTCTGCTTTTTGCCATCCATGTCCCACCTTTCTTTCCCCTCACGTTTCCTGCTCTTTTTCCCCTCATGTTTCCTTCCCTTTCTCCCCTCACATTCCCACCATTTCTCCCCTGGTTTCAAACCTTTTCTTCTTCTCATTTCCCATCCTTTTTGCTCAAGTTTATTGTCCTTTTTGCCTTCCATTTGCTGCCTTTTCTCCCCTCACATTTCCCCCATTTTCTCCCCTCAGGTTTTCCCGCCCTTTTTCTCCCCTCACGTTCCCCGCCATTTTGTCCCCTCACATTTCCCACCCACAATTCTCTCTTTCCCCCCACCAAGTTTCTCTGTGAGCTTTAACATAATTGCTTCCACAGTCTTTCAACAATGGTAAACTTTATTAACAGGTAGAGCTACCCATATGGTGCAGTCATTATCAATTCTGCAGCCAACTTAAGGAAGCTCTTTATTTAACTTTCTAAGGTAATATCTATCTATCTATAGGTAGATAAGGTAATATCTATCTAAGGTAATATCTATCTAAGGTAATATCTATCTAAGGTAATACCTATCTAATACATATAATAGCTAATAATAATATTTATTTAATATAATAATAATAATAATAATAATAATAATAATAATAATAATAATAATAATAATAATAATAATAATAATAATAATAATATTTATTTAATATATTAATAGTCTATATTGTATATTCCTAATGTATGTATTTTCATAAAATACCTAATCTATAACAATTATTTCTATATGTTCCTAATATCCATATGTTAGTAACATATATATAATCTATCTCTCTTGTTTACTTCTATAAAGTATATCTATAAAGTAACTAATTTGATATAATTATAGGGGGTTCAGAGCGGTCTGTGGCTTGGCTTGGATTCAGCCACACCGACTCCTCCCCGAGGATTTCAGACAGCCAGGTCTGGCCACTGAGGATCCTTCTCTGTGGCCTGCAATATTTCAGATATTTCAGCTATTTCAGAACATTTCAGGTTCTGTGCCAGAAGCAGAACCCAAAAAGACCTGGCCAGGTCCCTCTCTGCTCAGCGGCACCAGCGCCACAGAGTGCGCAGGGAGAATCCTGACCCTCGCTTCTTTTTCAGAGAGCTCAGGATCAGGCTGGTCTGCGCTGCCAGGGAACGGATGTTAGGATCCTCCTCTCGTGTTTCCATCGTGCCAAGGTCTACAACAAAAACGGAGCCCGGATCAGACCCTGTGTGTCCGGGCTCGGGCTGTTATTTGTCTCTGCCCAGACAAGGGTGAGATGGGCTCGTTTCTCAGGCTCCAAAAGACGAGGCTGGACTCTCAGGTTCGGTCTTCAAGGTTGTTTATTATTTCTTATCTACAAAAATTTTCTTAGGTTGTTTATTATTTCTTATCTACAAAAATTTTCTTTCTGCCCAGCCGGGGTCTGACCAGCAAGGCAGCCAAAGGCACTCTGACTGCCCACGGGGCGGTCGTATCTTTTATAACAAAGTCTACGTAAACCATATTTATCTTTCGTTTCCAATACTTATCATTTTTATTACTAAGTGTACTTTTACTATAAACCTATCAAAAATACCTACGTCACCCGGAAAATGGAAGACAAGAAGAAGGAGGAAGAACCATGTGGCAGGCCCTAACTCCCTCCATCTTGTTCTTCCAACCCCCCTGTACCAAAATCTTAAAAACTGTGCTTTAGCTTATAAATGTTCTATTTCTATATCTTTTACACACCAGTGATTCTTATATCCCCACATACAGGTGGTACATCTCTTGCAGGGTCAAAGTTGAGCCACCAGGTACTTTTTGCAACATCCCAGGGCCATGGAGGGGACATGGACGTGGACATGGACATGGACATGGACGTGGACATGGACATGGACATGGAGGAGGCTCCTGTTGTTGAGCCAGGGCCAAGGGTGCAGCTCCAGGCTTTGGGACCAGCTGCAGAGCTCACAAGCCCTCACATCCCAGCTTGGGGGGGCTCCATCCTCACCAAGCACTCGCCCACTTTCCATATCTGGTTTTTCTGCACCAGCTTCTTGAGCTCTTTCCACTTGAGGAGCTCTGCTACAGCCACGACGGCTTCCTTGGAGGCCGTGGAGGGGACATGGACGTGGATATGGCCATGGACGTGGATGTGGACATGGACATGGACATGGACATGGACATGGATGTAGACATGGACATGGACATGGAGGAGGCTCCTGTTGTTGAGCCAGGGCCAAGGGTGCAGCTCCAGGCTTTGGGCCCAGCTGCAGAGCTCCCAAGCCCTCACATCCCAGCTTGGGGGGGCTCCATCCTCACCAAGCACTCGCCCACTTTCCATATCTGGTTTTTCTGCACCAGCTTCTTGAGCTCTTTCCACTTGAGGAGCTCTGCTACAGCCACGACGGCTTCCTTGGAGGCCGTGGAGGGGACATGGACGTGGACATGGACATGGACATGGACATGGACATGGACATGGACGTGGATGTGGACATGGACATGGACATGGACATGGACATGGATATGGACATGGATGTGGACATGGACATGGACATGGACATGGACATGGACGTGGATATGGACATGGACGTGGATGTGGACATGGACATGGACATGGACATGGACATGGACATGGACGTGGATGTGGATATGGACATGGACATGGACATGGACATGGACATGGACATGGACATGGAGGAGGCTCCTGTTGTTGAGCCAGGGCCAAGGGTGCAGCTCCAGGCTTTGGGACCAGCTGCAGAGCTCACAAGCCCTCACATCCCAGCTTGGGGGGGCTCCATCCTCACCAAGCACTCGCCCACTTTCCATATCTGGTTTTTCTGCACCAGCTTCTTGAGCTCTTTCCACTTGAGGAGCTCTGCTACAGCCACGACGGCTTCCTTGGAGGCCTGGGGGGACAGAAGCTGCGAGGTGGCACCATGGAAGGAGCCCAGGCCACAATGGCCAGGACCCCTGAGGGGTGCCAGCCATTTCTCTCAGGGTCAGCGCTCAGCCATCAGTACCTTGGCCACACTGGGGGCCTCGTCACTCATGTGAAGAGCCAGCTGCACCAGGACCTTCCATGAGTTGCTCTTCATGGCCTCCTTGTCCCTCCATATTGTTTTACCCAGCAGCTCTCTGAAGAGGGAGATGGAGCGCTCCCGCACACACTCTTCCCTCTGGTTAGGAAGGAGGAAAGGTGAGCTCGGCACACAGCAGCTCCCTGCCTGAGGCCAGGAGGGGCTGAGCTGAGGTTTCCCGTCCTTTTCTCCTCTTAAATTTCCTTCCTTTCTCACCCCATCATGTTTACTGCTCTTTTCTCCCCTCACGTTTCCCATATTTTTCTCCCCTCATGTTTCCCACTTCTCCCCTCACGTTTCCCACCCTTTTCTCCCCTCACCTTGCTCTTCCTTTTTCTCCCCTCACCTTTCCCTCCATTTCCCCCCCTCATATTTCTCTCCCTTTTCTCCCCTCATGTTCCCCACCCTTTTCTCCCCTCTCCTTTCCTGCCCTTTTCCCACATTTCTCTTTTCTCCTTACCTTTCCGTCCCTATTCTCCCCTCACATTTCAGGCCATTTCCCCCCTCACATTTCCCACCCTTTTCCCCCTCACCTTGCTCTTCCTTTTTCTCCCCTCACCTTTCCCTCCCTTTTCTCCCCTCATGTTCCCACCATTTTCTCCCCTCACACTTCCCACCCTTTTCCCACATTTCCATTTTCTGCTTACCTTTCCCTCCCTTTTCTCCCCTCATGTTCCCCACCCTTTTCTCCCCTCACCTTTCCTGCCCTTTTCCCACATTTCTCTTTTCTCCTTACCTTTCCCGCCCTTTTCTCCCCTCACACTCCAGGCCATTTTTTCCCCTCACATTTCCCACCCTTTTCTCTCCTCACATTTCTCTCCCTTTTTCTCCCCTTACCTTTCCCTCCATTTTCCCCCCTCACCTTTCCCTCCCTTTTCTCCCCTCATGTTCCCCACCATTTTCTCCCCTCTTCTTTCCTGCCCTTTTCCCACATTTCCCTTTTCCCCTTACCTTTCCCACCCTTTTCCCCCCTCACATTTCAGGCCATTTCCCCCCTCACATGTCCCACCCTTTTCTCCCCTCACATTTCCTAACCTTTTCCCCCTCACATTTCCCACCCTTTTCCCACATTTCCCTTTTCCCCTCACGTTTCCCTCCCTTTTCTCCCCTCATGTTCCTCACAATTTTCTCCCCTTACATTTCCCACCCCCTTTTCCCACATTTCCCTTTTCTCCCCTCCCATTTCAGGCCATTTCCCCCCTCACATTTCTCTCCCTTTTTCTCCCCTCATGTTCCCACCATTTTCTCCCCTCACACTTACCGCCCTTTTCTCACATTTCCCTTTTCCCCTTACCTTTCCCTCCCTTTTCTCCCCTCCCATTTCAGGCCATTTTCCCCCTCACCTTTCCCTCCCTTTTCTCCCCTCATGTTCCCACAATTTTCTCCCCTCACAGTTCCTGCCCTTTTCCCACATTTCCATTTTCTGCTTACCTTTCCCTCCCTTTTCTCCCCTCATGTTCCCCACCATTTTCTCCCCTCACGTTTCCCACCATTTTCTCCCCTCACCTTTCCTGCCCTTTTCCCACATTTCTCTTTTCTCCTTACCTTTCCCGCCCTTTTCTCCCCTCACACTCCAGGCGATTTTCTCCCCTCACACTTCCCACCCTTTTCCCACATTTCCATGTTCCCTACCATTTTCGCCCCCTCACATTTCCCACCCTTTTCTCCCCTCACATTTCTCTCCCTTTTTCTCCCCTCATGTTCCCCACCATTTTCTCCCCTTACATTTCCCACCCCCTTTTCCCACATTTCCATGTTCCCCACCATTTTCCCCCCTCTCCTTTCCTGCCCTTTTCCCACATTTCCATTTTCCCCTTCCTTTCACTCCCTTTTCTCCCCTCCCATTTCAGGCCATTTCCCCCCTCACATTCCTGCCTTTCTCCCCTCACCTTCCCCACCCTTTTCTCCCCTCATGTTCCTCACGATTTTCTCCCCTCTCCTTTCCTGCCCTTTTCCCACATTTCTCTTTTCTCCTTACCTTTCCCGCCCTTTTCTCCCCTCACACTTCAGGCCATTTTTTCCCCTCACATTTCCCACCCTTTTCTCTCCTCACCTTGCTCTCCCTTTTTCTCCCCTCATAATTCTCTCCCTTTTTCTCCCCTCATATTCCCCACCATTTTCTCCCCTCTCCTTTCCTGCCCTTTTCCCACATTTCTCTTTTCTCCTTACCTTTCCCGCTCTTTTCTCCCCTCACACTCCAGGCCATTTTTTCCCCTCACATTTCCCACCCTTTTCCCCCTCACCTTGCTCTCCCTTTTTCTCCCCTCACATTTCAGGCCATTTTTCTCCCCTCATGTTTCCCACCCTTTTCTCCCCTCATGTTCCTCACCCTTTTCTCCCCTCATGTTCCTCACTATTTTCTCCCCTCTTCTTTCCTGCCCTTTTCCCACATTTCCCTTTTCCCCTTACCTTTCCCTCCCTTTTCTCCCCTCATGTTCCTCACCATTTTCTCCCCTTACATTTCCCACCCCCTTTTCCCACATTTCCCTTTTCTCCCCTCCCATTTCAGGCCATTTCCCCCCTCACATTTCTCTCCCTTTTTCTCCCCTCATGTTCCCCACCCTTTTCTCCCCTCACACTTCCAGCCCTTTTCCCACATTTCCCTTTTCCCCTTACCTTTCCCTCCCTTTTCTCCCCTCACCTTGCTCTTCCTTTTTCTCCCCTCACCTTTCCCTCCATTTTCCCCCCTCACCTTTCCCTCCCTTTTCTCCCCTCATGTTCCCCACCATTTTCTCCCCCTCACATTTCCCACCATTTTCTCCCCTCACGTTTCCCACCATTTTCTCCCCTCTCCTTTCCTGCCCTTTTCCCACATTTCTCTTTTCTCCTTACCTTTCCCGCTCTTTTCTCCCCTCACACTCCAGGCCATTTTTTCCCCTCACATTTCCCACCCTTTTCTCCCCTCACATTTCCCACCCTTTTCCCCCTCACCTTGCTCTCCCTTTTTCTCCCCTCACATTTCAGGCCATTTTTCTCCCCTCATGTTTCCCACCCTTTTCTCCCCTCATGTTCCTCACCCTTTTCTCCCATCATGTTCCTCACTATTTTCTCCCCTCTTCTTTCCTGCCCTTTTCCCACATTTCCCTTTTCCCCTCACCTTTTCCTCCCTTTTTCTCCCCTCATGTTCCCCACCATTTTCTCCCCTCACATTTCCCACCCCCCTTTCCCACATTTCCCTTTTCTCCCCCCCCATTCCAGACCATTTCCCCCCTCACACTTCCCACCCTTTCTCCCCTCACCTTCCCCACCATTTTCAGACCACACTCCACACTCCAGGCTCCCAGCCCGGCGCAGGCCGAGCCCCAGCTGGGCTTGCAAGGCCCAGAACCACCCCAGGAGAGCCCAGGGCAGCGGGGCCTCCCACCTCAGCCTCCCCCATCATCCTCACCGCATCAAAGAGGCTCCAGATCTTCTGCGCCGCCTTCAGAGCCATGCTGCTGGCCTCTTTCTTCTGCAGGTGCCCCAGAACGTTGTGGAAGGTGTCCAGGGCCATCACTGAAATATCCCAGGAAGGATGCCCCAGGAATTTCAGCATCTCGGGCAGGAGGGCCTTCATTTTTTTGGCCTGTGTACAGGACAGTTTCCATTCAGTGGGAATTCCTGGGGCTGCACAGCTCCCAAAACAGCCACCAGGCCACACATCATGGCAGGCAGGGCGTTCAGAGCAGCCACCCCAGCACCTGAATCTCCCAGCCCAAGCAAACCACCATCTTTTCTCTGAGACCTCAGAGGTGCAAGGTGCCACATTCCGCCCCCTGCTCACCGTGTCGGCGCTCTCCGACAGCGTCTCCAGAGCCCTGAGCACCAGAGGGACCATTTCCATCTTTGGAGATGCCAGAAGGCTCAAGTTCTTGTAGAGTGGCCATATTTTGTTGTCCAGCACATCACCGTAGGCCAGCATCTAGGAAAAAAAATCAGCAGAGAAGCTGGCACGGCTCCCCTGACATGGCTGAGGCGCCAAGGACACGACGTGGGCCTTTTCCCTGCGGACTCACAGCCAAGAAAGTCAGGCACGACTTCTGCTGCCCGGTCAGGATGTTGTCTTGCCAGTCCTGCAGTTGCTCTTGCAGCTCCTTCAGGACCTTCTCCAGAGTCTGGCGCACGGAGAACATGGCCTTCCACGGACCGGCTTTGTCGCTGCGAGGCGGAGAGCGCTGTCAGCATGGCCGCCTCGGCTACCCGGGCCAGGCTACCCCGGAGGTGGGCATGGCTGACAGGGTGTGGGAGCAGAGAGCTGCCCCTGGGCTGGGAAGTGTTGTGGGATGGAGGCCCAGCTCCTTTTGGGGTTCCTTGCCAGCCACAGAGTCTCCCCACATGGAACAATTCTCCAGGTGGTCATGGCCAGTACCTGAAATTTGGAGTGGCCTCCAGAGCTGTGGTGATGACCCTGGCAGGCCACTTGTTGGCCATCAGGACCAGGAGGGAGTGAAGGCTGTCAGCGATGGCCGTGTTTTTCTCGTTACAGCAGCGAAAGATGTGTCTCACCACCCGTGGCACCTGCAGGGAACAGGGGTCAGGGTTGGTGCTGCCATTTTGCTGTGTCTGGGGCTGCCCTGCCCATCCCTCTGTGGGGATTTTAAATAACGCACTTAACCCATCTCAAAACACTGCCAAAAGAGGGGAGTTCACATAAATCACCACACCAAAAAAGGAAGGTGTTAATTCCAGATCTGAGGGCAGGTTTGGAATCAGCACCCTGGACAAAACGCCAGGCAAAAAAAAGCACAAACAGCAAGAGCAGGGTGAGGCAAGATGGGGCTGAGCTGCCTCAGGGTGGCTTCAAGAGCCTCAACACACTTTGGAGGGAGGGAAGGAGGGAGAAACCTGACAGGGCTCGAGGCAATCCCACCACTTACATCCGTCAGCCACATCTCAGGGGATATCATGGCCTCCTGCAGAAACTCCATCTGAGCGTGCTTGTTGAGGAGGTTGGAGCGCCCCAGGATCTCGATGGCCTCCAGGACGACTTCAGTCCTCTCTGCAGGCCCGAGGTATCCCCCAAAGGCCTGTGGAGGGAGGAAGGGAATAAAGGCTGGTGCCAGGCAGTGCCTTTTTCCCCCATCAGGTTTCCCTCCCTTTTATCCTCCTCACATTTCCCCCATTTTTCACCCCTCACATTTCCCTTCCTTTTCTCCCCTCACATTTCCCACCATTTCCCCCCTCACATTTCCCTCCACTTTTCCCCCTCACTTTCTCCCCCTCACATTTCCCACCCTTTTCTCCCCTCCCATTTCCCCCCATTTTCCCCCCTCACATTTCACACCATTTTCTCCCCTCACTTTTCCCCCATTTTTTCCCCCTCACATTTCCCCCACTTTTCCCCCTCACACTTCCCACCATTTTCTCCCCTCACATTTCCCCCACTTTTCTCCCCCTCACATTTCCCCCACTTTTCTCCCCTCACATTTCCTTTCCTTTTCTCCCCTCACATTTCCCACCATTTTCCCCCCTCACATTTCCCCCACTTTTCTCCCCCTCACATTTCCCCCACTTTTCTCCCCTCACATTTCCTTTCCTTTTCTCCCCTCACATTTCCCACCATTTTCCCCCCTCACATTTCCCACCATTTTCCCCCCTCACATTTCCCCCACTTTTCTCCCCTCACATTTCCCACCTTTTCCCCCCTCACATTTCCCACCATTTTCTCCCCTCACATTTCCCACCCTTTTCTCCCCTCACATTTCCCACCATTTTCTCCCCTCACATTTCCTTTCCTTTCCTTTTCTCCCCTCACATTTCCCACCCCTTTTCCCCCTCACTTTCTCCCCTCACATTTCCCACCATTTTCTCCCCTCACATTTCCTTTCCCTTCTTTTTCTCCCCTCACATTTCCCCCACTTTTCCCCCTCACCTTTCCTTTCCTTTTCCCCCCTCATATTTCCCACCATTTTCCCCCCTCACCTTTCCCCCTCACATTTCCTCCACTTTTCCCCCTCACACTTCCCACCATTTCCCCCCTCACATTTCCCTCCCTTTTCTCCCCCTCACATTTCCCCCACTTTTCTCCCTTCAATTATCCCCCACCTTTCTCCCCTCACATTTCCCAACATTTTCCCCCTCACATTTCCTTTCCTTTCCTTTTCTCCCCTCACATTTCCCACCATTTCCCCCTCACATTTCCTTTCCTTTTCCCCCCTCACATTTCCTCCACTTTTCCCCCTCACATTTCCTTTCCTTTCCTTTTCCCCCTCACATTTCCCCCACTTTTCTCCCCTTCCCATTTCCTTTCCTTTTCTCCCCTCACATTTCCTTTCCTTTTCTCCCCTCACATTTCCCCCACTTTTCTCCCCTCACATTTCCCCCACTTTTCCCCCCTCACATTTCCCCCACTTTTCCCCCTCACATTTCCTCCACTTTTCCCCCTCAGTTTCTCCCCTCACATTTCCCACCATTTTCTCCCCTCACGTTTCCCAATCTTTTCTCCTCAGGTTTCCCATCCTTTTCTCCCCTCACTTTTCCTGCCCCTTTTTCCCCCCTCATGTTTCCCGCTCTTTTCTCCCCTCACATTTCCCACCACTTTTCCCCCTCACATTTCCCACCATTTTCCCCCCTCACATTTCCCCATTTTTGTCCCCTCACATTTCCCCCACTTTTCTCCCTCACATTTCCCACCTTTTTCTCCCCTCTCATTTCCTCCACTTTTCCCCCTCACATTTCCTCCACTTTTCCCCCTCAGTTTCTCCCCTCACATTTCCCACCATTTTCCCCCTCCAATTTCCTTTCCTTTCTTTTTCTCCCTTCACATTTCCCACCCCTTTTCCCCCTCATATTTCCCACCATTTTCTCCCCTCACATTTCCCCCCTCACATTTCCCCCACTTTTCTCCCCTCACATTTCCCCCACTTTTCTCCCCTTCCCATTTCCTTTCCTTTTCCCCCCCTCACATTTCCCACACTTTTCCCCTTTCCCTTTCCCCCCTCACATTTCCCACCCTTTTCCCCCCTCCCCGCCTCCACACCTGAACTTTCCAGGCGCAGGGCGCGTTCACCCAGGAGATGATCCGAGATTCCCAGTTTTCTGGGGGCTGGACACCGCTCTCTGTCATGTCACCTAAACAAGAGGTGACAGTGGGGACACGGTGGCACCCACACCAAGGACAAGGGGACATCACAAGGCTGAGGGGGACAAGGTGGGGAACGCAGCCCAGCGCAGCTCCTCTTACATTTCTGCGCAGACAGGAACGTCATGAGGCAGCAGAGAATTTCCACCACCACCGAGATGCTTTCTGCTGGCTTGAACAACTTGAAAAACAGATGGCCCAGCAGCTTCCCCAGGACTGGCATCTCGATCAGCTCTCTTGGATCATCATCCTCATCCTCCTCATCTTCATCATCATCCTGGGGGAGGAGAAGAAGGGTTGAGGGGAGGTCTGAAGGCGCTTTGGGGGTTGTGGCTGTACCTGGGCACAGGCATGGCCTGGTTTGGAGGGTGGCTGGTCCTTACCTGCCTGGTGACAGTGTCAGCCAGGAGACGGCTCAGCAGCCGAATCCTGCCCATGGCCCTGTCCTGCACTTGTGCCATGTCACAGAACAGGTAGTCCAGCAGAACCTGGCCACAGAGAAGCTGTAGGTGAGGCCCCACAAACTGACACCCATGGCTCCCTCTTCTCCTGAGAAACACCTGCACCGTCCCTTCCAGGCTTCCTAAAGCCTGCAGGGAGGATCCTCCTCTGGCAGGAGGCAGGACAAGACCAAACACCACCCTGAGCTCAGAGTGAGGAACACCTGGACGTGCTCCTCACTCCTTCCACCCTCCCACTCTACCCAGTCCAGACCTCCAACATGTCCCGCAGCATCTCGTAGCGTTTGGGGTCGGGAGTGTTGAGCACCATCACCTCCAGCATGGTGTCCATGGAGTTCAGAGCCTGTGAGGATGACAGAGAGCAGGGGCTGTGATCCTTCTGTCCCTCCCCACCCTCAGGACACCGATCTGAACATGCAGTGTGAGGGGAGGGACGCAGGAACAGAGCTGCCAGCAGCGCTGGAGCCCAGCAAGGGATGAAGGAAGGAAGGAGGGTTCCAAAGTGAAGCTGAGGCTGGAAGCAGGAGCAGCCCAGAAGGACTGGAGGCTCCTGCAGCTCTCAAGCTGAGGCTGGAAGCAGGAGCAGCCCAGAAGGACTGGAGGCTCCTGCAGCTCTCAAGCTGAGGCTGGAAGCAGGAGGAGCCCAGAAGGACTGGAGGCTCCTGCAGCTCTCAAGCTGAGGCTGGAAGCAGGAGCAGCCCAGAAGGACTGGAGGCTCCTGCAGCTCTCAAGCTGAGGCTGGAAGCAGGAGCAGCCCAGAAGGACTGAGGCTCCTGCAGCTCTCATCTCTTACCCGAGTGCAGAGGGATGCTTCCCGCCTTTGCATTTCCCAGCGTGGACGGAGGAAAAAGACGCTGTTGAAGCAGAGCCTCACAATGTTTCTGGTCTCCAGCTCTGTCCCGATGTTGCTGTCGAGAGAGAGGGGCCCAGTTGGATGCTGCTGCTGCTGGGTTGGTGCAGCACTTCCAGGAGGGATGGGGAAGGTGGGCACGGAGCCCTGGGCAGGGTCTGCAGCCCCTCGGGCCGGTACCTCAGTCCGGAGAAGGCGAGCATGGCGTGCCGCCGCAGCCGGTTGTGAATCTCATCCCTGGGCTCCAAATCCAGCACCATCTGCAGGGCACAGCTGGGTTGGGACCTGGCAGCTGCCAGCCCCAACTGCCACCAGAGCCACGGCCTGGCATCCCAGGAAAACGGGGATCCCTGTCCCCATCACCTGGATGGTCTCCACCAGCTTGTACCGGCTGCAGAAATCAGCCAGCTCCTCGACGAAGTGATGGAGCCAGGCCTCCCTGCACAGGATGGTGATGGTGTGGAGGAATTCCTCCTTCTGCTCTTCTTCCTGGAACTGTGGGGGGACACAGCGACAACGGGGACAGCGTGAGACGAGGTCACCCAGCACCCTCCACCGGCCACAACCGCCATCCAACATGGCTACCTCGTCGGGGCTGCTGGCGAAGGCCTGGATGAAATCCAGGGAGTGACGGGCGTCATCAGGTACCCAGCTGGCATCCATCAAAGAAGGGAAAGTTTCAGGGAGAGAGGAATCAGCAGGATCTGCCTCCCCTTTGTCACTAGGCCCCAACCCCCTTCCCAATCCCTCGAGGGCCCCTCACTCACTGAGCTCCAGCGGCTCCACCAAGGTCACCTCGCCGGGCTCCACGATGGCTTCGCCCTTCTCAGGAGATCCCTCCTCCTTCCAGGCCACCTTGGGCAGCGTTGGAGATGTTGGAGTTGTCTTCTCCATCCTTCAGAAGAAAGGATGGCAGTACACCCCAACATTCCACACTGAACGTTCCACGGGTGGATCCCTTCCCCTCCCCCGGCTAAACGGACTCCAAACGTCTCCAATCCCACCTCAGTCGTTGCTTTCACCCCCAAAATCCTCAAAATTCTCCCCAAAGTCTTCAGTTCTCACCATCAAATCCCCTCCGTGTGGAATAAATTTTGTTTCCTCAAAATACTGAACTTCTGCCTCAAAATCCCACCACAAATTTTACAATCCCTACCCAAAATCCTCCCCTCATCCCAAATCTCCTCTTCTGACCCCAAAATCCCTCTGTTCCTCCTCCAGACCTCATCTCCAGATCCCAAATGTGACTTTTATATAGCCCAAACCCTTTCCCTGGACCCAAAATCCTCCGTTTCTCACCCAAATCCCCTCCACACACCCCAAACTCTCTTTTTCTTCCCCTAAATCCCTCCCAGAACCCCCCAAATCCTCCTTTTTTCCCCCCAAATCTCTACCAGAACTTCCAAAATCCTCCGTTTCTCACCCCAAATCCCTCCCAGAACCCCCCAAATCCTCCTTTTCTTCAGCAAAATCCCTCCCAAAACCCCAAAATCCTCCTTTTCTGACCCAAATCTCTTCCAGAACCCCCCAAATCCTCCTTTTCTCACCTCAAATCCCTCCCAGAACCCCCCAAATGCTTTTCTCACCCCAAATCTTTTCCAGTACCCCCAAAATCCTCCTTTTCTCACCCCAAATCTCTTCCAGAACCCCCAAATCCTCCTTTTCTGACCCAAATCTCTTCCAGAACACACAAAATCCTCCTTTTTTCCCCCAAATCCCATCCAGAATCCCCCAAATCCTCCTTTTCTTCCCAAAAATCCCTTCCAGAACCCCCCAAATCCTCCTTTTCTGACCCCAAATCTCTTCCAGAACCCCCCAAATCCTCCTTTTCTGACCCCAATTCCCTTCCAGAACCCCCCAAAATGCTTTTCTGACCCCAAATCTCTTCCAGAACCCGAAAATCCTCCTTTTCTGACCCCAAATCCCATCCAGACCCCCCAAATCCTATTTTTCTCACCCAAAATCCCTTCCAGAACCCCCAAAATCCTCCTTTTCTCACCCTAAATCTCTTCCAGAACCCCCAAAATCCTCCTTTTCTTCCCCCAAGTCCCTTCCAGAACCCCCAAAATTCCCCTTTTCTCACCCCAAATCTCTTCCAGAACCCCGAAATCCTTTTTTTCTTCCCCTAAATCCCTCCCAGAAACCCCAAAATTCTCCTTTTCTGACCCCAAATCCCACCGAGAACCCCCAAAATCCTCCATTTCTTATCCCAAATCCCTCCCAGAACCCCCCAAAATCCTTTTCTGACCCTAAATCCCTTCCAGAACCCCCAAAATCCTCCTTTTCTGACCCCAAATCCCTTCCAGAACCCCCCAAATCCTCCTTTTCTCACCCCAAATCCCTCCCAGAACCCCCAAAATCCTCCTTTTCTCACCCCAAATCTCTTCCAGAACCCCCAAATCCTCCATTTCTGACCCCAAATCTCTTCCAGAACCCCCAAATCCCCTCCCTACACCCCAAATCCCTCCCAGAACCCCCAAAATTCTCATTTTCTGACACCAAATCTCTGCTAGAACCCCAAAATCTTCCTTTTGTTAGCCCAAATCGCTTCTAGAACCCCCCAAATCCTCCTTTTCTCACCCCAAATCTCTTCCAGAACCCCAAGATCCCTCCCAGAACCCCCAAAATCCTCCTTTTCTTCCCCTATGCACCAAGGACCCTCTAAATTCCCCTCGGGACCCCCCAAAATCCCCTCGGGACCCCCCAAAATCCTTTCAGGACCTCCCAAACACACCAAGGACCCCCCAAAATCCCCTCGGGACCCCCCAAAATCCTCTCAGGACCTCCCAAACACAACAAGGACCCCCCAAAATTCCCTCGGGACCCCCCAAACTGCTGTCAGGACCCCCCAAAATCCCCTCGGGACCCCTCAAAATGCACCCGGAGTCCCCCAAAATCCCCTCGGGACCCCCCCAAACACATCAAGGACCCCCCAAAATCCCCTCTGGACCCCCCAAAATGCACCCGGAATCCCCCAAAATCCCCTCAGGACCCCCCAAAATCCCCTCTGGACCCCCCCAAACTCATCAAGGATCCCCCCAACATCCCCTCGGGACCCCCCAAACTTCCCTCGGGACCCCCCAAAATCCCTTCAGGACCTTCCAAACACAACAAGGACCCCCCAAAATTCCCTCGGGACCCCCCAAAATGCACCTGGAATCCCCCCAAATCCCCTCTGGACCCCCCCAAACACATCAAGGACCCCCCAAAATCCCCTCTGGACCCCCCAAAATCCCCTTGGGACCCTCCAAAATCCGTTCAGGACCTCCCAAACACAACAAGGACCCTCCAAAATCCTCTCGGGACCCCCCAAATGCACCCGGAGAACCCCCAAATCCCCTCTGGACCCCCCCAAACACACCAAGGACCCCCCAAAATCCCCTCGGGACCCCCCAAAATGCACCCGGGACCCCCCAAATCCCCTCTGGACCCCCCCAAACACATCAAGGACCCCCCAAAATATCCTCGGAACCCCTAAAATTCCTTCGGAACCCCCCAAAATCCCTTCGGGACCCCCCAAAATTCCCTCGGAACCCCCTAAAATCCCTTCAGCACCTCCCAAACGCACCAAGGACCCCCCAGAATCCCCTCGCGACCCCCCAAAATCCCTTCAGGACCCCCCAAAACGCACCCGGGACACCTCAAAATCGCCTCGGGATCCCCCAAAATCCCTTCAGGACCTCCCAAACGCACCATGGACCCTCCAAAATCCCCTCGGGACCCCCCTAAATGCACCCGGAATCCCCAAAATCCACTCGGGACCTCCCAAACACACCAAGTACCCCCCCAAAATATCCTCGGGACCCCTAAATTTCCCTCGGGACCATTCAAAACCCACCCGGGACCCCCCAAAACCCCCTCACGCCCCCTCAAAATCCCCACGGGACCCCCCAAAGTTCTCTCAGGACCTCCCAAATGCAACAAGGACCCCCCAAAATCCCCTCGGGACCCCCCAAAATGCACCTGGGATCCCAAAAATCCCCTCGGGACCCTCTAAAATCCCCTCGGGACCCCTCAAAATGCACCCGGAATCCCCCAAAATCCCCTTGGGACCCTCCAAAATACCCTCGGGACCCCTAAAATTCCCTCGGAACCCCCCAAAATCCGCTCGGGACCCCCCAAAATCCGCTCCCACCCCCCCCCCCCCCCCGCCTCCAGAGGGGGCGTGGCCTTTCTTTAATATATTCAAACCCCGCCCCCTTAGGCGGGAACCTCTTCCCATTAAGCCGCGGGAGGCGGCGCGGCAAAATCGGGGGCGTGGCCTAAGGGGAGGGGAGGAGCGGCTGCGATTGGGCGGGGCGGAGCAGAGGGGCGTGGCCTAAGGGGAGGGGAGGGGAGGAGCGGCTGCGATTGGGCGGGGCGGAGCAGAGGGGCGTGGCCAGGGTTTGGCGGCGTCGCGTGGCAACGGCGGCCGGCGCGGGTCCTCCCAGCCGGTAGGCGGCGCTACCCAGCGTGCCCCGCGCGGAGGGAGCGGAGGAGCCGCGGTAAAATGGCGGCGGGGCCCGGGCCGGGGGTCGGGGGAGGTTTTGGGGGGTCCCGAGGGGGTCCGGAATGAGGAGGAGGGTGGGGAGGGGGAGTCGGGGGTGCGGAGAAGGGAGAGGAAGGGGTCGGGGGGGGTTTGGGGGGGATGCGGGGGGCGGGAGGGGGAGGGGGTGAGAGGGGAGGGGGCGTGAGGGGAGGAGGGAGGTGAGGGGGTTTGGGGAGGGCTGAGGGGGTTTGGGGGAATAAAAGGAGGATTTGGGGTTCGTGAGGGGATTTGGGGTGCGGGGAGGGGATTTGGGGAAGGAAAGGAGGGATTTGGGGGAAGAAAAGGAGGATTTGGGGTTCATGAGGGGATTTGGGGTGCGGGGAGGGGATTTGGGGAAGGAAAGGGGGGATTTGGGGGAATAAAAGGAGGATTTGGGGTTCATGAGGGGATTTGGGGTGCGGGGAGGGGATTTGGGGAAGGAAAGGGGGGATTTGGGGGAATAAAAGGAGGATTTGGGGTTCATGAGGGGATTTGGGGAAGGAAAGGGGGGATTTGGGGGAATAAAAGGAGGATTTGGGTTCATGAGGGGATTTGGGGGGGGCTGAGGGGATTTGGGGAAGGAAAGGGGGGATTTGGGGTTCATGAGGGGATTTGGGGTTCGTGAGGGGATTTGGGGAAGGAAAGGGGGGATTTGGGGGAAGAAAAGGAGGATTTGGGGTTCGTGAGGGGATTTGGGGGAATAAAAGGAGGATTTGGGGTGAGATGAGGGGATTTGGGGGAAGAAAAGGAGGATTTGGGGTTCATGAGGGGATTTGGGGAGGGCTGAGGGGATTTGGGGTTCATGAGGGGATTTGGGGAAAAAAAGGAGGATTTGGGGTGGTAGTGGGGGATTTGGGGTGCGGGGAGGGGATTTGGGGTGCGGGGAGGGGATTTGGGGGGAGAAAAGGAGGATTTGGGGTTCATGAGGGGATTTGGGGGAAGAAAAGGAGGATTTGGGGTTCATGGAGGGGATTTGGGGTGCGGGGAGGGGATTTGGGGGAATAAAATGAGGATTTGGGGTTCATGAGAGGATTTGGGGGGAGATAAGGGGGGTTTGGGGTGCGGGGAGGGGGTTTGGGGGAATAAAAGGAGGATTTGGGGTTTGGGGAGGGGATTTGGGGGGAGAAAAGGAGGATTTGGGGTTCATGAGGGGATTTGGGGTTCATGGAGGGGATTTGGGGTGGGATGGAGGATTTGGGGGAAGAAAAGGAAGATTTGGGGTTCATGGAGGGGATTTGGGGTGCGGGGAGGGGATTTGGGGTTCATGGAGGGGATTTGGGGGGAGATAAGGAAAATTTGGGGTTCATGGAGGGGATTTGGGGTTCATGAGGGGATTTGGGGTCAGAAAAGGAGGATTTGGGGTTCATGGAGGGGATTTGGGGTTCATGAGGGGATTTGGGGTGCGGGGAGGGGATTTGGGGTTTTGGGAGAGATTTGGGGGAAGAAAAGGAGGATTTGGGGGTTCTGGAGGGGATTTGGGGTTCATAGAGGGGATTTGGGGTGCGGGGAGGGGATTTGGGGTTCATGGAGGGGATTTGGGGTCAGAAAAGGAAGATTTGGGGTTCATGAGGGGATTTGGGGTTCATGAGGGGATTTGGGGTGCGGGGAGGGGATTTGGGGGAGAAAAGGAGGATTTGGGGTTCATGAGGGGATTTGGGGTGAGATGGGGGATTTGGGGGGAGATAAGGAGGATTTGGGGTTCATGAGGGGATTTGGGGTGCAGGGAGGGGATTTGGGGTTTTGGGAGAGATTTGGGGGAAGAAAAGGAAGATTTGGGGTTCATGAGGGGATTTGGGGTTCATGGAGGGGATTTGGGGTGGGATGAGGGATTTGGGGTCAGAAAAGGAGGATTTGGGGGTTCTGGGAGGGATTTGGGGTTTTGGGAATAGATTTGGGGATAGAAAAGGAGGATTTTGGGGTGGGATGGGAGATTTGGGGAGTCTGGGAAGAGTTTGTGGTCAGAAAAGGAGGATTTTGGGGTTCTGGATGGGATTTGGGGTGAGAAAAGGAGGATTTTGGGGGTTCTGGAAGAGATTTGGGGTCAGAAAAGGAGGATTTTGGGGTTTCTGGATGGGATTTGGGGTCAGAAAAGGAGGATTTTGGGGTTCTGGGAGGGATTTGGGGTGAGAAAAGGAGGATTTTGGGGTTCTGGATGGGATTTGGGGTGAGAAAAAGAGGATTTGGGGTGTGTGGAGGGGATTTGGGTGAGAAAAGGAGGATTTTGGTCCAGGGAAAGGGTTTGGGCTAAAAAAAGGCACATTTGGGATCTGGAGATGAGGTTTGGTGAGGAACAGAGGGATTTTGGGGTCAGAAGAGGAGATTTGGGATGAGGGGAGGAATTTGGGGTGGAAAAGGAGGATTTGGGGTGGGGATTGGATCATTTGGGGAGGGATTTTGAGGGAGAAGTTAAAAATTGAGGAGAAAAAAAAGATTTTATTTCACACAGAGGGGATTTGGGGGTGGGAAATGAGGATTTTGGGGTAAAATTGAAGATTTTGGGGTAGAAATTAAGGATTTTGAGGTGGGAATTGAAGATTTTGGGGTAAAAATTGAGGATTTTGGGGACAAATTGAGGATTTTTGGGCAAAATTTGGGGATTTTGGGGCAGAAATTGAGGATTTTGGGGTGGGAATTGGTGATTTTGGGGTAGAAAATGAGGATTTTGGGCATAAAAATTGAAGATTTGGGGGAGAAAATGAGGATTTTGGGGTGGGAATTGAAGATTTTGGGGAGAAATTGAGGATTTTGGGGGCAAAATTTGAGATTTTGGGGAGAAATTGAGGATTTTGGGGAGAAATTGAGGATTTTGGGGAGAAAATTGAGGATTTTGGGGAGAAATTGAGGATTTTGGGGAGAAATTCAGGATTTTTGGGGAGAAATTGAGGATTTTAGGGTGGAAATTGAGGATTTTTTGGGCAAAAATTGAGGATTTTGGGTAGAAATTGAGGATTTTGTGGTGGGAATTGAAGTTTTTGGGGAGAAATTGAGGATTTTGTGGCGGGAATTGAGGATTTTGCAGTGGAAATTGAGGATTTTGGGGTGGGAATTGAAGATTTTATGGATAAATTGAGAAATTTGGGGTAGAAATTGAGGATTTTGGGGAGAAATTGAGGATTTTGGGGCAAAAATTGAAGATTTTAGGGTAGAAACGGGGTCTGACGTGGGATTTGAGATCTTTACCCTGGGAGTTCAACACAGGGAGAAGAATTTTGGGGCAAGAATTAAAGATTTTGGGAAGAAATTAAAGATTTTGTGGCAGAAAATGAGGATTTTGGGGCAAAAATTGAGGATTTTGTGGTGGGAATTGTGATTTAGGGGCGAAATTGAGGATTTTTGGCATAAAAATTAAAGATTTTGGTGAGAAATTGAGGATTTTGGGGGAGAAATTGAAGATTTTGAGGTAGAAATTAAGGATTTTGCAGTGGAAATTGAAGATTTTGTGGTGGGATTTGAGTATTTTGGGGAGAAATTGAGGATTTTGGGGTGGGAATTAAAGATTTTGGGGAGAAATTGAAGATTTTGGGGTAGAAAATGAGGATTTTGAGGTGGGAATTGAAGATTTTGGGGTGGGAATTAAAGATTTTGGGGAGAAATTGAGGATTTTGGGGCAAAAAGTGAAGATTTTGGGGTAGAAATTAAGGATTTTGCAGTGGAAATTGAGGATTTTGGGGAGAAATTGAGGATTTTTGGGGCAAAATTTGGGGATTTTGGGGAGAAATTGAGGATTTTGAAGTGGGAATTGAGGATTTTGGGGAGAAATTGAGGATTTTGGGTAGAAATTGAGGATTTTTGGGTGGGAATTGAAGATTTTGGGTAGAAATTGAGGATTTTGTGGTGGGAATTGAGGATTTTGAGGTGGGAATTGAGGATTTTGGGGAGAAATTGAAGATTTTGGGGTGGGAATTGAGGATTTTGGGGAGAAATTGAGGATTTTGGGGGCAAATATTGAGGATTTTGGGGAGAAATTGAGGATTTTGGGGTGGGAATTGAAGATTTTGGGGTAGAAATTGAGGATTTTGGGGTGGGAATTGAAGATTTTTGTGGAGAAATTGAGGATTTTTGGGGTAAAAATTGAGGATTTTTGGGGTAAAAATTGAGGATTTTGGGGTGGGAATTGAGGATTTTGGGGTAGGAATTGAGGATTTTGGGGTAGAAATTGAGGATTTTGTGGTGGGAATTGAGGATTTTGTGGTGGGAATTGAAGAGTTTTGGGGGTCTGAGGTGGGATTTGAGATCTTTACCCTGGGACTTCACCACAGGCAGAAGAATTCTGAACCAAAAATCGCCGATTTCAGACCAAAAAATGAAATTTTAGGCTGGAAAAAAGGGCAAAACGAACGAATTTGGACCGAGGGAGAGAATTGGGGTGCAAAGCCCAAATTTGGGGATCCCCCAACCCCCCTTTTCCACCCCCCAGGGCATCACCGTCCCATGGAGGAGGAGGAGAAGCCCCCCCGGGGGGGGGAGGACCCGGCGGGGCCGGGCGAGGATGGGGGGGGGCCCGGGGGAGCCCCCCCAGAACCTGAGGGGTCCCTGAGAGCCAGCCAGGGGTTACTGGTGAGACTGGGAGGGACTGGGAGGGACTGGGAGGGGACTGGGAGGGATTGGGAGGGATTGGGAGGGGACTGGGAGGGACTGGGAGGGATTGGGAGGGATTGGGAGGGATTGGGAGGGATTGGGAGGGACTGGGAGGGGACTGGGAGGGACTGGGAGGGATTGGGAGGGATTGGGAGGGATTGGGAGGGACTGGGATGGACTGGGGGGGAACTGGGAGGGGACTGGGAGGGATTGGGAGGGACTGGGAGGGACTGGGATGGACTGGGAGGGGACTGGGAGGGGATTGGGAGGGACTGGGAGGGACTGGGATGGACTGGGAGGGGACTGGGAGGGGATTGGGAGGGACTGGGAGGGGCTGGGAGGGACTGGGAGGGGACTGGGAGGGACTGGGAGGGACTGGGAGGGACTGGGAGGGGAGATTGGGGAGGGTGGGACCACTCTGAGGGGGTTTGGGGGGATTTGAGGGGGCTTGGGGGGGATTTGGGGGGGTTTGAGGGGGCTTGGGAGGGATTTGGGGGGGTTGGGACCACCCTGAGGGGGTTTGGGGGGGTTTTGGGGGAGCTTGGGGGGGTTTGGGGGGGCTGGGACCCCTCTGAGGGATTTTGGGGGGGCTTAGGGGGGGTTTTGGGGGGGCTGGGACCCCTCTGAGGGGGTTTTGGGGGGGTTTGAGGGGGGTTTGGGGGGTCTGGGACCCTCTTAGAGGGGTTTTGGGGGGGTTTGAGGGGGGCTGGGAGCCCCCTGAGGGGGTTTTGGGGGGGTTTGGGGAGGTTTTGGGGGGCCTGGAATCCCCTGAGGGGGTTTTGGGGGGGTTTGAGGGGGCTTAGGGGGTTTTGGGGATCCTGGGAGTCCCCTGAGGGATTTTTGGGGGGGTGTTTGGGAATTTTTGGGGTGGTTTGGGGGGGCTGGGACACCCCTGAGTGAGTTTTGGGGGGTCTGGGACTTACCCTGAGGGATTTTTGGGGGCTTTGGGGGTGTTTGGGGTCATTTGGGGGAGCTGGGACCCCTCTGAGGGGGTTTTGGGGGGGCTTAGGGGGTGTTTGGGTATTTTTGGGGTGGTTTGGGGGGGCTGGGACCGTCCTGGGGGAATTTTTGGGGGGGCTTGGGAGGGTTTTGGGGGGGCTGGCACCCCTTTGAGGCAGTTTTGGGGGTTTTGGGAGTGTTTGGGGTATTTTTGGGGTGGTTTCGGTTGTTTTTGGGGTTGTTTTGTGGTGTTTTGGGGGCATTTTTGGGGTGTTTTGGGGGTATTTTGGGGTATTTTTAGGTTGTTTGGGGTATTTTTGTGGTGGTTTGGGGTTATTTTTGGAATGTTTTAGGAGTGGTTCGGGATATTTTGGGGGTATTTTTTGGGGGTATTTTCAGGGTGTTTTGGGGGTGTTTTTGGGATGGTTTGGGGTATTTCTGGGGTGGTTTTGGGGTGGTTTTGGGTATTTTTGGGGTGTTTTGGGGGTCTATTTGGGGTATTTTTAGGGTGTTTTTCGGGTGTTTGGGGTGTTTGGCATGTTCTGGGGTGTTTTTAGGGTGTTTTTGGGGTATTTTGGGTGGTTTTGGGGTGTTTGGGTGTTTTTGGGGTGTTTTGGGGTCTATTTGGGGTGGTTTTGGGCTGTTTTGGGGGTGTTTTGGGGGTGTTTGGGGTATTTTTGCTGTTTTGGGGCTGTTTTTGGGGTGTTCTGGGTTTTTTTGGTGTTTTTGGGGTATTTTGGGGTGTCCGGATCCCCCGGTGGATGTTGGTTCCCCTCCCCCACAGAAGGCCCTGCAGCGCCTGCTCAGCGGCCGCCTCAGCTGGGGACAAGGTGAGGGGGCGGGGCCACCTGCTGTCACCTGGGGGGTCCCCAATGTCACCTGGTGTCACCTGGGGGGAGGGGCAATGTCACCTGGGGGAGGGGAAATGTCACCTGGGGACAAGGTGAGGGGGCGGGGCCAGCAGGGGGAGGGGCAATGTCACCTGAGGGTCCTGATGTCACCTGGGGGGTCCCCAGTGTCACCTGGGGGAGTCTAGATGTCACCTGGTGTCACTTGGGGGGGTCCTGGTGTCACCTGAGGGGTCCTGATGTCACCTGGGGGGTCCTGGTGTCACCTGGGGGAAGGGGCAATGTCACCTGGGGCTCCTGGTGTCACCTGGGGGGGGTCCCCCGTGTCACCTGGGGGGGTCCCAGTGTCACCCAGTGTCACCTAGGGCTCCTGGTGTCACCTGGGGGGGTCCCCAATGTCACCTGGGGGGGGTCCCAGTGTCACCTGGGGCTCCTGGTGTCACCTGGGGGGGGTCACCTGGTGTCACCTGGGGGGTCCCCAATGTCACTTGCGGGGTCCCTGTGTCACCTGGGGGGTCCTGATGTCACCCGGTGTCACCTGAGGGGTCCCCAGTGTCACCTGAGGGGAGGGACGGGGTCACCTGGGGAGTCCTGATGTCACCTGGGGGGAGGGATGGTGTCACCTGATGTCACCTGGGTGTCCCCTGTGTCACCTGGGGGTGTCCCCTGTGTGACCTGGTATCACCTGGGGGGGGTCCTGGTGTCACCTGGTGTCACCTGGGGGTCCCTGTGTCACCTGGGGGTGTCCCCTGTGTCACCTGGGGTGTCCCCACTGTCCCCTGTGTCACCTGGGGGTGTCCCTGGGGGTGTCCCCTGTGTCCCCTGGGGTGTCCCCAATGTCCCGTGGGGTGTCCCCTGTGTCCCCTGGGTGTCCCCAATGTCCCCTGGGGTGTCCCCAATGTCCCCTGGGTGTCCCCAATGTCCCCTGGGGTGTCCCCAATGTCCCCTGGGGTGTCCCCTGTGTCCCCTGGGGGTGTCCCCAATGTCACTTGGGAGGGTCCTGGTGTCACCTGGGGTGTCCCCACTGTCCCCAATGTCCCCTGGGTGTCCCCAGTGTCCCCTGGGTGTCCCCAATGTCCCCTGGGGTGTCCCCAATGTCCCCTGGGTGTCCCCTGGGTTGTCCCCAGTGTCCCCTGGGTGTCCCCCCTGTGTCTCAGGTGTCCCCTGGGGTGTCCCCAATGTCCCCTGGGTGTGTCCCCACTGTCCCCAATGTCCCCTGAGGTGTCCCCTGGGGTGTCCCCAGTGTCCCCTGTGTCCCCCCTGTGTCTCAGGTGTCCCCTGGGTGTCCCCAATGTCCCCTGGGGTGTCCCCACTGTCCCCAATGTCCCCTGTGTCCCCCCCCTGTGTCTCAGGTGTCCCCTGTGTGTCCCCAGACCCCCCCCACAAGCCCCCCCGGCAGCGCTGGTGTTGGGGACCCCGGCCCGAGGGCGGCCCGGTGAGTGACCAGTTCAAACCAGTTCAAACCAGTTCACACCAGTTCACACCAGTTCACACCAGTTCAAACCAGTTCCCTTCCCAGTTCCCTTCCCAGTTGCTCCCAGCTCCTCGCAGTCCATCCCAGTCCATCCCAGTTCAGCCCAGTTTAGCCCAGTTCATCCCAGTCCCTCCCAGTTCACTCCCAGTCCCTCCCAGTATATCCCAGTTCATTTCCCAGTCCCCCCCAGTCCCTCCCAGTATATCCCAGTCCCATCTCAATCACTCAGAGTCCCTCCCAGTTCACTCCCAGTATATCCCAGTTCATTTCCCAGTCCCTTCCAATCCCCTCCCAGTCCCTCCCAGTCCCTCCCAGTTCACTCACTCCCAGTCCCTCCCAGTCTATCCCAGTTCATTTCCCAGTCCATCCCAGTCCTTCCCAGTTTATCCCAGTCCCCCTCAATCCCCTCCCAGTCCCTCCCAGTCCCTCCCAGTTCATCCCAGTCCCCTCCCAGTCCCCTCCCAGTCCCTCCCAGTCCATCCCAGTCCCCTCCCAGTCCCCTTCAATCCCCTCCCAGTCCCTCCCAGTTCTTCTCCCAGTCCCTCCCAGTTTATCCCAGTCCCTCCCAGTTCCCTCCCAGTCTCTCCCAGTCCCCCTCAATCCCCTCCCAGTCCCTCCCAGTCCATCCCAGTCCCCTCCCAGTCCATCCCAGTCCATCCCAGTCTATCCAAGTTCCCCCAGTCCCTCCTAATCCCCTCCCAGTTCCCCCCAGTTCCTCCCAGTATATCCCAGTTCATTTCCCAGTCCCTCCCAGTCCCCTCCCAGTCCCCTCCCAATCCCATCCCTGTCCCTCCCAGTTTATCCCAGTCCCTCCCAGTCCATCCCAGTCCCCTCCCAGTCCCTCCCAGTCCAATCCAGTCCCTCCCAGTCCATCCCAGTCCCTCCCAGTCCCTCCCAGTCCCTCTCAATCCCCTCCCAGTCCCTTCCCAGCCCCTCCCAGTCTCTCCCAGTCCATCCCAGTCCCCTCCCAGTCCATCCCAGTCTATCCAAGTCCCCCCCAGTCCCTCCTAATCCCCTCCCAGTTCCCCCCAGTCCTTCCCAGTATATCCCAGGTCATTTCCCAGTCCCTCCCAGTTTGTCCCAGTTCCTCCCAGTCCCCTCCCAGTGTATCCCAGCCCCCCCCCAGTCCCTCCCAGTTTATCCCAGTCCCCCTCAATCCCCTCCCAGTTCACTCCCACTCCTTCCCAGTTCACTCCCAGTCCCTCCCAATCCCTCCCAGTCCTCTCCCAGTCCCCTCATAGTTCCCTCCCAGTTGATCCCAGTCCCTCCCAGTCCCCTCCCAGTCCCTCCCAGTCCCTCCCAGTCCCCTCCCAGTCCCTCCCAGTCCTCCCCAATCCCTCCCAGTCCCTCCCAGGTTATCCCAGTCCCCCTCAATCCCCTCCCTATCCCTCCCAGTCCCTCCCAGTTTATCCCAGTCCGTGCTGACCCCAGGTTTCCCCCCCAGGTTTGGGAGCCCGCGGGGGGCCCGGGGGGGGCCCTGGAGCAGCTGCAGCTCAGCAGGTCAGGGGGGACCCCAAAAATGGGGAGAGGGGGACCCCAAAAATGGGGAGGGGACCCCGAAAATGGGGGGGGTCCTAAAAATGGGGGGGACCCCAAAAATGGGGGGAGGGGACCCCAAAAATGGGGAGGGGACCCCGAAAATGGGGAGGGGATCAAAAAATGGGGGGGGAATCCAAAAATTGGGGGAGGGGACCCCAAAAATGGGGGGGATTCAAAATATGGGGGGAACCCAAAAATTGGGGGAGTCCCAAAATTGGGGGATCCAAAATTGGGGGATCCAAAAATGGGGTCAGGGGGGAATCAAAAAATGGGGGGGGTCCCAAAACTGAGGGAAGGGGGACCCCAAAAATGGGATGGGGGATCCTCAAAAATGGGGGGGGAATCCAAAAATGGGGGGGTCCCAAAAATGGGGAGGGGGAACCCCTAAAATGGGATGGGGGATCCTCAAAAATGGGGGGGGATCCTCAAAAATGGGGGGGGAATCCAAAAATGGGGAAGGGGACCCCAAAAATGGGGGGAGATCAAAAATGGGGGGACACCCCAAAACTGGGGGGGACCCTAAAAATGGGGGGGATCCAAAAATGGGGGGGGATTCAAAAATGGGGGGATCCATTTTTGAGGTTCCTGGGTCCCTTTTTGGGGGTTCAGGGCCCCGTTTTTGGGGTTTGGGGGGGGTTTGGGGTCCCTTTTTGGGGTTCAGGGGGATCTTGGAAGTCCCTTTTTGGGGTTCAGGGCTCCATTTTGGGGTCCAGGGGGGGTTCAGGGAGGTTCAGGGCTCCATTTTTGGGGTTCCTGTGTCCCTTTTTGGGGTTTTGGGGGGGTCTGTGTGTTCCTTTTTGGGGTTCAGGGCCCTGTTTTCGGGGTCCCCCACCATCCCCTCTCCCCGTAGCGGGGAGGGCTCCCTTTGTGGGGTTCAGGGGGGGTTCCAGGGGGGTTCTGGGGTCCCTTTTTGGGGTTCAGGGGGGTTCAAGGGGGTTCAGGGCTCTGTTTTTGGGGTTCAGGGCCCTGTTTTTGGGGTCCCCCACCGTGCCCTGTTCCCGCAGCGGGGAGGGCTCCCTTTGTGGGGTTCGGGGCTCCCTTTTTGGGGTTCAGGGGGGTTCTGGGGTTCCTTTTTGGGATCCAGGGCTCCCTTTTTGGGGTTCAGTGCTCCGTTTTTGGGGTCCCCCACCGTGTCCTGTCCCCGCAGCGGGGAGGGCTCAGTTTGTGGGGTTCAAGGCTCCACTTTTTGGGGTTCAGGGGGGGTCCCTTTTTGGGGTTCAGGCTCTGTTTTTGGGGTTCAGGGCTCCCTTTTTGGGGTTCAGGGGGGGTTCAGGGCCCTGTTTTTGGGGTCCCCCACCGTGCCCTGTCCCCGCAGCGGGGAGGGCTCCCTTTGTGGGGTTCAGGGGGGGTTTTGGGGTCCTTTTTGGGGTTCAGGGCTCCCTTTGTGGGGTTCAGGGGGGGTTCTGGGGTTCAGGGCTCCCTTTGTGGGGTTCAGGTCTCTGTTTTTGGGGTTCAGGGCTCTGTTTTTGGGGTCCCCCACCATCCCCTCTCCCCGCAGCGGGGAGGGCTCCCTTCGTGGGGTTCAGGGGGGGTTTTGGGGTCCAGGGCTCCGTTTTTGGGGTTCAGGGGATCTTGGGGGTCCCTTTTTGGGGTTCAGGGCCCCGTTTTTGGGGTCCCCCACCATCCCCTCTCCCCGCAGCGGAGATGGCTCCCTTTGTGGGGTTCTGGGGTCCCTTTGTGGGGTTCAGGGGCGTTCAGGGCTCCCTTTTTGGGGTTCAGGGGGGGTTCAGGGCTCTGTTTTTGGGGCTCATGGTTCCATTTTTGGGGTCCCCCACCGTCCCCTGTCCCCGCAGCGGGGAGGGCTCAGTTTGTGGCGTTCAAGGCTCCACTTTTTGGGGTTCAGGGGGGGTCCCTTTTTGGGGTTCAGGCTCTGTTTTTGGGGTTCAGGGCTCCCTTTTTGGGGTTCAGGGGGGGTTCAGGGCCCTGTTTTCGGGGTCCCCCACCGTGCCCTGTCCCCGCAGCGGGGAGGGCTCCCTTTGTGGGGTTCAGGGGGGGTTTTGGGGTCCTTTTTGGGGTTCAGGGCTCCCTTTGTGGGGTTCAGGGGGGGTTCTGGGGTTCAGGGCTCCCTTTGTGGGGTTCAGGGGGGTTCAGGGCTCTGTTTTTGGGGTTCAGGGCTCCCTTTTTGGGGTTCAATGCTCCATTTTTGGGGTCCCCCACCGTGCCCTCTCCCCGCAGTGGGGAGGGCTCCCTTTGTGGGGTTCAGGGCTCCCTTTGTGGGGTTCAGGGGGGGTTTTGGGGTCCTTTTGGGGGTTCAGGGCTCTGTTTTTGGGGTCCCCCACCATCCCCTGTCCCCACAGCGGGGAGGGCTCCCCCGAGGACGAGGAGCTGGAGTTGGTGGCCGAGGTTCGCGTGGCCGATCTGGGGGGGCTGGCGGCCGCCTCGGGGCTCCTGCGCAGGGAACGGCCCTGGAGGGCCCCCAAAGCAGGTGGGGGGGATTGGGGGGATTTGGGGGGATTTTGGGGAGTTTGGGGGATTTTGGGGGGATTTGAAGGGATTTTGGGGGGATTTTGGGGGGAGTTTGGGGGGATTTGGGGGGATTTGGGAAAGTTTGGGGGATTTTGGGGGGATTTTGGGGGGTTTGGGGGGATTTGGGGAGTTTGGGGGGATTTGGGGGGATTTTGGGGAATTTGGGGGGATTTTGGGAAGTTTGGGGGGATTTCGGGGGATTTGGGAAAGTTTGGGGGATTTTGGGGGGATTTGGGAAAGTTTGGGGGATTTTGGGGAGTTTTGGAGGATTTGAGGGGATTTGGGGATGTTTGAGGGGATTTTGAGGGGATTTGGGGAGATTTTGGGGTGATTTGCGGGGATTTGGGAAAGTTTGGGGGATTTTTTTTGGATTTTGGGGTGATTTTGGGTGTGGTTTCAAGGGGATTTGGGGGTTTTGGGGTGGATTTTGGGAGGGTTTTGGGGGGAGTTTGAGGGTTTGGGGGAATTTTGGGGGGGTTTTGGGAGGATTTGAGGGGATTTGGGGATGTTTGAGGGGATTTTGGGGGGATTTGGGGGGATTTTGGGGGGATTTGGGGGGATTTTGGGAGCTTTGGTGAGTTTTGGGGGGATTTGAGAGATTTTTTTTGTATTTTTTGGGGATTTTGGGTGGGTTTTGAAGAGGTTGGGGTGGATTTTGGGGGAGTTTGGGAGGATTTGAGGGGATTTGGGGGGAATTTTGGTGGATTTTGGGAGCTTTGGGGAGTTTTGGGGGATTTTTTGGGAGATTTTTTTGGGATTCGGGGGGGATTTTGGGGGGTCTTGAAGAGGTTTGGGGTGGATTTGGGTGGATTTTGGGGGAGTTTGGGAGGATTTGAGGGGATTTTGGGGGCGTTTGATGGGAGAATTTTGGGCAGATTTAGGGGGGGGTTGAGGAGGTTTTGGGTGGTTTTGGGGGATTTTGGGGGGATTTTGGGACGTTTTGGAGGGGACTTGAGATTTTGGGGGGATTGTGAAGATTTTGAGGGGAATTTGAGGGAATTTGAGGAGATTTTGGGGGAGTTTGGGTGGATTTTGGGGGGAGTTGAGGTTTTGGGTGGTTTTAGGGGATTTTGGTGGGATTTGAAGGCATTTTGGGAGGATTTTGGGAGGTTTTGGAGGGGATTTGAGGGGGTTTGGGGGGATTTTGGGGTGATTTGGATGGATTTTGGGAGCTTTGGGTGCATTTTGGGGTGGTTTGAGGAGGTTTTGGGTGGTTTTAGGGGATTTTGGTGGGATTTGAGGGCATTTTGGTGGGATTTGAAGGCATTTGGGGGGGATTTTGGGAGGTTTTGGTGGGGGATTGAGGAGATTTTGGGTGGATTTTGGGAAAGTTTGGGGAGATTTTGCTGAATTTAAGCCCCCCCACCCTCCTTTGACAAACCCCCCTTTCCTCTCCCCATCCCAGGTCACCTCCCCGGCACCTCCTCCCGTCGCTGGCGCGTCCCCGGGGGTCCCCCATCCCCCCCCGGGTCCCCCAGCCGGGACCCCCCCGGCTCCTCCCCTCCCCCACCGGACCCGCCGAGCCCCTCCCCCCACCCCACCCCGCCCCCGCCGCCCCCGAGGACCCCGAGCGGCCGCTCCGGGTGGGGGAACCCCGGGGGGACCCCAACAACAACAACGCCCCCCACAACCCCCTCCCGCCAACCGGGACGAGCCCGGCCGTACCCACCCGCCGGAAAAAGCCGATTCTTCCTCCTCTTCCTCCTCTTCCTCCTCTTCTTCCTCCTCCTCCTCCTCCTCCTCCCGCTCTTCCTCCTCGTCCGCCTCCTCTTCCTCGGGCCCGCCGGGGCCCGTCTCGGCTCGGCCTCGCTCTCCTGCCCTGGATATTTATGATCCTTTCCACCCCACGGACGAGGAGAACCCCGGGGGTCTCGGGGGAGGCGGAGGAGCCCCCCCGGATTTTGGCTACGACGGCGGCGCCGCCTCCTCATCCTCGCCCGGCAAAGAGGCCGAAGGGCGGCAGGATCAAAAGTACGACCCCTTCGACCCCACGGGTTCCAACCCCAGCTCGTCACGGAGCAGCCCCAGCCCCGAGGAAGAAGAGGAGGAGGAGGAGGAAGAGGAGGAGGAAGAAGAGGAGGAGGAGGAGGAGGAAGAGGAGGAGGAGGAGGAGGAAGAAGCGCCGGCGCTGCCGGACGTTTCCCACAGCATCAGCCGCATCTCGGAAACCTTGGCCGGCATCTACGACGACAACAGCCTGAGCCAAGACTTCGAGAAAGATCCGGAACCCGGACCCCCAAAAACTCCTCCCAACCCACCCGGAGCCGACTCCACCTTGCCCGAAGAGGAGGACGAGGAGGAAGAGGAGGAGGAAGAGGAGGAGGAAGAGCGGGAGGAAGGCTCGGAGCCGCCTCGCTCCCTCCCGGAGCCGCGCCGCCGCGTCTTCGTGGTGGATCTGGGCGGCAAAGGCCGCGCCGAGAGCGAGGCGCACCCCAAATTCGACGGCAAGCTCTCCTTGGAGGTGGTGACCCCCGGCAACCCCAAAGCGCCCCAAAACCCGTCGGGGGGGACGGGAACGGCCACGGTGACGCCTCAACAACCCCCAAAACCTTCCCGGCACCGCGGGCGGCGCGAGTGGGGCACGCCGGGCGACTCGGAGATCGAGGAGGGCGAGATCGTGCAGCCCGAGGAGGAGAGGTTCAGCCCGCTGAGGATTTTCCGCGGAGGATCCGGCGCCGGCGGCTCCGCCGGTCGCGGCCGCGCTCCGGAACCGAGAGCGCCGCGTCTCCCCGAGGGCGGCGACGATTTTTTGTCCCTCCACGCCGATTCGGATGAGGAAGGAGATTTCGGCGCCGAATCCCAACCGGATCCGCGTTGGAAAAGCGGCGGCGGCGGGGAACGCCGGGGGAAGCTCCGATTTGAGGAGGAAAATCCTCAGCCAGCGGCGGCTCCGAGCGCCGCCCTCGCCGCGCTCGCCCTCGGCCACGTCCAGGAAGAAATCCAAACGATCCCGGGAACGCGGCGGATCCGGAGGCGCCTGGACCGGCGGCGGCAGCGCCAAGAAAGTTCCGGAACCGGCGCCGAAATCCAAAGAGCGTCACCGGCGCCGCGGATCGCGGTCGCGCTCGCGCCGGCGCTCGTGGTCGAGGCGTTCGCGCTCGAGGGAGAAACGGCGCCGGCGTCGTTCCGGCAGCTCCGGGCGTTCGCGGCACAAGGAAAAACACCGCGGGGAGAAGAAGAAGAAAAAGCAACGCTCGAGGTCGAGGGAACGTCGAGGATCGAGGAGGGACGGAGAGGGAAAAACGTCGGAGAAGGGCGAGGCGTCGCGGCGGCGCGTGGTGCCGCCCTCGGTGCAGGAGCTGAACGATTCGGATCTGTTCGCCATCAAGAGAACCATCACGGTCAACCGGCGCGCCGCAACGCCCGAACCCAAACGGGAGGTGCTCTACGATTCCGAAGGGTTGAGCTTCGAGGGATTCTCCGACCGCGAACACGCCGAGTTCCCGGCGAGAAAAACCGAGGCCAGAGCGGCGGCGGAAGGCGGGAAAAAGGAGAAGGAAAGAAAACGGAGCCGCCCCGAGGAGAGACCGGCGGGGAGGGAGAAATACAAGAAGAAATTTAAGGATTACGTGGAACCCTCGGCGGCGGCGGAAACGGGGAAGAGCAAAGAGAAGCAGCGGGAAAAAAGCGGCAGGAAAGGGAAAACGAGCGGCGGGGGGCACAAGGAAGGGACGGAAACGGCGGCGCCCAAAGCGGCGGCGGCGGCGCCGGCGGCGAGGAAGGTGAAACTTCAATCCAAGGTGTCGGTGTTGATCCGGGAGGGCGTCAGCTCCACCACCACCCCCGGTAAGGACGGAAACGCCGGCGGTGGCGGCGGAGGCGGCGCCGGGATCGGGGTGAAATTCGCCCGCGACGCCGAGAGCCGCGCGGCGTTCCTCAAAGCCGAGGAGAAAACGGAAAAAGCCGCCCCCAAAAATGATGGTGGGGGTCAAACCCGCGATGGGGGGGTGAAACCCCGCAAGGTGAAACCCCCCAAAATCAAGGGAGGGGTGAAGAAAGTCAAGGTCAAAGCCAAGGGCGAAGCTCGCAAGAAGAGGAAGACCAAGGTGAAAAGCGGCGGCGGCGGCGCTTTGAAGAAATCCAAAGCCGACAGCTGCAGCCAAAGCGCCGCCACTCCCCCTCTCCGTTTACCCCCCAAACCCGAACCCACCTGGTCAGGCTCTGAAAAATCCGCTGGGGGAACCCCAAAACCTCCCAGCCCTCCGTCCCCGGCCGCTCCTGCCGCCCCCAAATCCGCCCCGGCCGCTCCGGCCGCTCCGGCCGAGCGCGAGCTGACCCCGGATTCCCAGACCGTGGACAGCAGCTGCAAAACCCCCGACGTGTCCTTCCTCCCCGAGGAGGGGACAGGGGGACCCCCCCAAACCGTGGGGACAGAGGGGACGGGCACGGGGGAGGCTCCAGGAGGAGAGCCCGAGGCTGACAGTCGCTGCGAGGGGAAGGAGGAGACCGGGAGAGCTCCGGGAGCGGCGGGAGCGGCGGCGGGGAGCGGCGGCGGCGGCGGCGGCACCGGGGGGATGGAGCCTGCAGGGCGGCGTGGACTGCGCCACCAGCGGCGTGCTGGCACGTAGGTGATGGGGTTTGGGGTGGGGTTTTGGGGTGTCCTGATGGTTTTTGGGGTGTCCTGATGGATTTTGGGGTGTTTGGGGGTATCCTGGCATTTTTAGGGACATTTTTGGGGGGATGCGTTGGCACAGAGGTGACGATTTTGGGGAGGGTTTGAGGTGTTCCGACATTCTTGGGGGGATTTTTGGGGCGGTTTTTGATGGGATTTTGGGGTGCCCCGATGATTTTGAGGGGAGATTTGGGGTGTCCCGATGGTTTTTGGGGTGTCCTGATGGATTTTGGGACGTTTGGGGGTGTCCAAATTTTTTTAGGGACATTTTTGGGGGGATGCGTTGGCTCAGAGGTGACGTTTTTGGGGAGGGTTTGAGGTGTCTTGACATTTTTGGGGGGATTTTTGGGGAGAATTTTGGGGTGTCCCGATGATTTTGAGGGGAGTTTTGGGGTGTCCCGGTGGATTTTGGGGTGTCCTGATGGATTTTGGGGTGTTTGGGGATATCCTGATTTTTTTTGGGACATTTTTGGGGGGATGCGTTGGCACAGAGGTGACGTTTTTGGGGAGGGTTTGAGGTGTCCTGACATTTTTGGGGAGGTTTTTTGAGGGGATTTTGGGGGGATTTTGGGGTGTCCCGATGATTTTTGGGATGGTTTTTAGGGTGTCCTGACATTTTTGGGGGGTTTTGGGGCGTCCTGATGTTTTTTGGGATGTTTTTTGGGGGAGTTTTTGGGGGGATGGAGCCTGCAGGGCGGCGTGGACTGCGCCGCCAGCGGCGTGCTGGCACATAGGTGATGGGGTTTGGGGTGGGGTTTTGGGGTGTCCTGATGGGTTTTGGGGTGTCCTGATGGTTTTGGGACGTTTGGGGGTGTCCCAATATTTTTAGGGACATTTTTGGGGGGATGCGTTGGCACAGAGGTGACGTTTTTGTGGAAGTTTTGACGTGTCCTGACATTTTTGGGGAACTTTTTTGAGGGGATTTTGGGGGAATTTTGGGGTGCCCCGATGATTTTGAGGAGGGTTTTGGGGTGTCCTGACATTTTTGGGGTGTTTTGGGGCATCCTGATGTTTTTTGGGATGTTTTTTGGGGGAAATTTTGGGGGGATGGAGCCTGCAGGGCGGCGTGGACTGCGCCACCAGCGGCGTGCTGGCACGCAGGTGATGGGGTTTGGGGCGGGGTTTTGGGGTGTCATGATGGGTTTTGGGGTGTCCCGATGGTTTTTGGGGTGTCCTGATGGTTTTTGGGACGTTTGGGGGTGTCCCGATATTTTTAGGGACATTTTTGGGGGGATGCGTTGGCACAGAGGTGACGTTTTTCAGGAGGGTTTGAGGTGTCCCGACATTTTTGGGGAGGTTTTTTGAGGGGATTTTGGGTGGATTTTGGGGTGTCCCGATGATTTTTGGGATGGTTTTTAGGGTGTCCTGACATTTTTGGGGTGTTTTGGGGCGTCCTGATGTTTTTTGGGATGTTTTTTGGGGGAGTTTTTGGGGGGATGGAGCCTGCAGGGCGGCGTGGACTGCGCCACCAGCGGCGTGCTGGCACGTAGGTGATGGGGTTTGGGGTGGGGTTTGGGGTGTCCTGATGGTTTTTGGGGTGTCCCGATGGTTTTTGGGGTGTCCTGTTGGATTTTGGGGGGTTTGGGGGTGTCCTGGCATTTTTAGGGACATTTTTGGGGGGATGCATTGGCACAGAGGTGACGTTTTTGGGGAGGTTTTGAGATGTCCCGACATTTTTGGGGAGGTTTTTTGAGGGGATTTTGGGTGGATTTTGGGGTGTCCCGATGATTTTGAGGGGAGTTTTGGGGTGTCCTGACATTTTTGGGGTGTTTTGGGGCATCCTGATGTTTTTTGGGATGTTTTTTGGGGGAGTTTTTGGGGGGATGGAGCCTGCAGGGCGGCGTGGACTGCGCCACCAGCGGCGTGCTGGCACGTAGGTGATGGGGTTTGGGGCGGGGTTTTGGGGTGTCCTGATGGGTTTTGGGGTGTCCTGATGGTTTTTGGGGTGTCCTGTTGGATTTTGGGAGGTTTGGGGGTGTCCCGATATTTTTAGGGACATTTTTGGGGGGATGCGTTGGCACAGAGGTGACGTTTTTGGGGAGGTTTTGAGGTGTCCCCACATTTTTAGGGAGGTTTTTGGGGCGGTTTTGGGGTGTCCCGATGGTTTTTGGGGTGTCCTGATGGTTTTGGGGGTTTTGGGGGTGTCCCAATATTTTTAGGGACATTTTTGGGGTGATGCGTTGGCACAGAGGTGACGTTTTTGGGGAGGGTTTGAGGTGTCCTGACATTTATAGGGGGATTTTTGGGGTGGTTTTTGGGGCGGTTTTGGGGTGTCCCGTTGGTTTTTGGGATGGATTTTGGGGTGTCCCGATGGTTTTTGGGGTGTCCTGATGGTTTTTGGGGTGCTGGGGATATCCTGATATTTTTAGGGACATTTTTGGGGGGATGCGTTGGCACAGAGGTGACGTTTTTGGGGAGGGTTTGAGGTGTCCTGACATTTTTGGGGAGATTTTTAGGGAGAATTTTGAGGTGTCCCGATTTTTTTAGGATGATTTTTGGGGTGTCCCGATGGTTTTTGGGGTGTCCTGATGGTTTTGGGACGTTTGGGGGTGTCCCAATATTTTTAGGGACATTTTTGGGGGGATGCGTTGGCACCGAGGTGACGTTTTTGTGGAAGTTTTGACGTGTCCTGACATTTTTGGGGAAGTTTTTTGAAGGGATTTTGGGTGGATTTTGGGGTGCCCCGATGATTTTGAGGAGGGTTTTGGGGTGTCCTGACATTTTTGGGGTGTTTTGGGGTGTCCTGACGTTTTTTGGGGGAGTTTTTGGGGGGATGGAGCCTGCAGGGCGGCGTGGACTGCGCCACCAGCGGCGTGCTGGCACGTAGGTGATGGGGTTTGGGGTGGGGTTTTGGGGTGTCCTGATGGTTTTTGGGGTGTCCTGATGTTTTTTGGGGGGTTTGGGACTGTCCTGGCATTTTTAGGGACATTTTTGGGGGGATGCGTTGGCACAGAGGTGACGTTTTTTGGGAGGTTTTGAGGTGTCCCGACATTTTTGGGGAGGTTTTTTGAGGGGATTTTGGGGGGATTTTGGGGTGTCCCGATGATTTTGAGGAGGGTTTTGGGGTGTCCCGATGGTTTTTGGGGTGTCCTGATGGTTTTTGGGGGGTTTGGGGGTGTCCCGATATTTTTAGGGACATTTTTGGGGGGATGCGTTGGCACAGAGGTGACATTTTTGGGGGGGGGTTTAGGTGTCCCGACATTTTTTGGGGGATTTTTGATGGGATTTTGGGGTGTCCCGATGATTTTGAGGAGGGTTTTGGGGTGTCCCGATGGTTTTTGGGGTGTCCTGACATTTTTGGGGTGTTTTGGGGCGTCCTGATGTTTTTTGGGATGTTTTTTGGGGGAAATTTTGGGGGGATGGAGCCTGCAGGGCGGCGTGGACTGCGCCACCAGCGGCGTGCTGGCACGTAGGTGATGGGGTTTGGGGTGGGGTTTTGGGGTGTCCTGATGGGTTTTGGGGTGTCCCGATGGTTTTTGGGGTGTCCTGATGGATTTTGGGGTGTTTGGGGGTATCCTGATTTTTTTTGGGGACATTTTTGGGGGGATGCGTTGGCACAGCGGTGACGTTTTTGGGGAGGGTTTGAGGTGTCCCGACATTTTTTGGGGGATTTTTGGAGAGAATTTTGGGGTGTCCCGATGATTTTGAGGGGAGTTTTGGGGTGTCCCGATGGTTTTTGGGGTGTCCTGTTTTTTGGGGCGTTTGGGGCTGTCCTGGAATTTTTAGGGACATTTTTGGGGGGATGCATTGGCACAGAGGTGACGTTTTTGGGGAGGTTTTGAAGTGTCCTGACATTTTTGGGGAGGTTTTTGGGGAGGTTTTGGGGTGTCCAGATGTTTTTTGGGATGGTTTTTGGGGTGTCCCGATGTTTTTTGGGGTGCCCCGATGGTTTTTGGTGTGTCCCCTGGGCTGTTTTTGGGCTGTTTTGGGGGTGGTGTTTTTGGGGTGTCCCCTTGCACTCACAGCCGTTTTTGGGGTGTCCCCTGGGGTGTCCCCAGGGTCTCACGGCCGGTTTTGGGGTGTCCCCTCGGGTATTTTTGGGGTGTCCCCTGGGCTGTTTTTGGGGTGTCCCCTTGCACTCACGACCGGTTTTTGGGGTGTCCCCTCGGGTATTTTTGGGGTGGTTTTGGGGGGGTGTTTTTGGGCTGGTTTTGGGGTGTTTTTGGGGTGGTGTTTGTTCTTGGGGTGTCTCCGGGGTCTCACGGCCGTTTTTGGGGTGTCCCCTCGGGTATTTTTGGGGTGTTTTTGGGGTGTCCCCTGGGGTGTTTTTGGGGTGTTTTGGGCTGTTTTTGGGGTGTCCCCTGGGGTGTTTTTGGGGTGTCCCCGGGGTCTCACGGCCGTTTTTGGGGTGTCCCCTGGGGTGTTTTTGGGGTGGTGTTTTTAGGGTGTCCCCTGGGCTGTTTTTGGGGTGTCCCCGGGGTCTCACGGCCGGTTTTGGGGTGTCGCTGTTTTTGGGGTGTCCCCTTGCACTCACGGCCGGTTTTGGGGTGTCCCCTCGGGTATTTTTGGGGTGTTTTTGGGGTGTTTTTGGGGTGTCCCCCCAGGTATTTTTGGGGTAGTTTTGGGATGTTTTTGGGGTGTCCCCTTGCACTCACGGCCGGTTTTGGGGTGTCCCCTCGGGTGTTTTTGGGGTGTCCCCTCGGGTGTTTTTGGGGTGTCCCCTGGGGTGTTTTTGGGGTGTCCCCTCGGGTATTTTTTGGGGTATTTTTGGGGTGTTTTTGGGGTGTCCCCTCGGGTATTTTTGGGGTGTCCCCTTGCACTCACGGCCGGTTTTGGGGTGTTCCCTCGGGTATTTTTGGGGTGTTTTTGGGGTGTTTTTGGGGTGTCCCCTTGGGCTCACGGTGGTTTTTGGGGTGTCCCCTCAGGTGTTTTTGGGCCGTTTTTGGGGTGTCCCCCGGGGTGTTTTTGGGGTGGTGTTTTTGGGGTGTCCTGTTGGATGTTTTTGGGGTGTCCCCTGGGCTGTTTTTGGGCTGGTTTTGGGGTGTTTGTTTTTGGGGTGTCCCCTTGCACTCACGGCTGTTTTTGGGGTGTCCCCTCGGGTGTTTTTGGGTTTTTTTTGGGGTGTTTTTGGGGTGATTTTGGGGTCTCACGGCCGTTTTTGGGGCGTCCCCTCCCCGCAGTGACGGCGCTGCTGTTCAAGATGGAGGAGGCCAACCTGGCCAGCAGGGCCAAGGCACAGGAGCTGATCCAGGCCACCAACCAGGTGGGGACACCACGGGGACAGGGGGGGACACAACAGGGGACACCCAGAGTGAGGGGGACAGGGGGACAGCCAGGGACAGGGGGACACTGGGGGGGACACTGCTGGGACAGGGGGGCACCACGGGGGGGACACCATGGGGACAGGGGGACACTGGGACAGGGGGACACCACGGGGACGGGGACACCCAGGGACAGGGGGACATTGGAGGGGACAGGGGGACACCACAGCGGGGACAGGGGGACACTGGGGGGGGACATGGGGACACTGGGGGACAGGGGGACACCACAGGGGGACACCCAGGGACAGGGGGGCACCAGGGGGACACCACAGGGACAGGGACACCCAGGGACAGGGGGACACCACAGTGGGGACAGGGGGACACTAGGGGGGACACTGGGGGGACAGGGGGACACTGCAGGGGACACGGGGACACCATGGGGACAGGGGGACACCCAGAGTGGGGGGGACACTGCTGGGACAGGGGGACACCATGGGGGGGACACCATGGGGACAGGGGGACACCATGGGGACAGGGGGACACAGCCAGGGACAGGGGGACAGTGGGGGGACAGGGGGACACCACGGGGGGGGACACCACAGGGGCGAGAGGGGGACATTGGTGGGGGGACAGAGGGACACCGGGGTCACACAGGGACAGGGGGACACCACAGGGACACAGGGACACCACAGGGACAGGGGGGGTGGACAGGGGGACACTGGGGGGGGACACTGGGGGACAGGGGGACACCCAGGGACAGGGGGACACCCAGGGACATGGAGACACTGTGGGGGACAGGGGGACACTGAGGGGACAGGGGGACACCACAGGGGGGACATGGGGACAGCCAACACTGGGGGGACAGGGGGACACTGTGGGGACATGGGGACACTGGGGGGAACATGGGGGGCACTGGGGGATATGGGGACACCCAGAGTGGGGGGACAGGGGCGCACTGGGGGGGGGACAGGGGGACACCCAGAGTGGGGGGATATGGGGACACTGGGGGGGACACCCAGACTGGGGGGGACAGGGGGACACTGAGGGGACAGGGGGACACCATGGGGGGGACATGGGGACACTGGGGGGGACACTGGGGGACAGGGGGACACCACAGGAGGGACAGGGGGACACCACAGTGGGGACAGGGGGACACTGGGGGGGGACATGGGGGCATTGGGGGGGACAGGGGGACACTGCTGGGACAGGGGGGGACACTGGGGGACAGGGGGACACTGGGGGGGACAGGGGGACACCCAGAGTGGGGACAGGGGGACACCACGGGAGGGACAGGGGGACACTGGAGGGGACAGGGGGACACTGGGGGGGACATGGGGACACTGAGGGGACAGGGGGACACTGGGGGGGACATGGGGACACTGAGGGGACAGGGGGACACCCAGAATTGGGGGGACAGGGGGACACCCTGGGACAGGGGGACACTGGGGGGGACATGGGGGACACCAGGGGGACACTGTGGGGACACGGGGACACCCAGGGACAGGGGGACACCCAGGGACAGGGGGACACCACAGGGGGGACAGGGGGACACTGCTGGGACAGGGGGACACCCAGGGACAGGGGGACACCACAGGGGGGACAGGGGGACACTGCTGGGACAGGGGGACACCCAGGGACAGGGGGACACCACAGGGGGGACAGGGGGACACTGCTGGGACAGGGGGACACCCAGGGACAGGGGGACACCACAGGGGGGACAGGGGGACACTGCTGGGACAGGGGGACACCCAGGGACAGGGGGACACCCAGAGTGGAGGGACATGGGGACATTGGGGGGGACACCCAGAGTGAGGGGGACAGGGGGACACTGAGGGGACAGGGGGACACCATGGGGAGGACAGGGGGACACCGGGGTCACACAGGGACACTGGGGGGACAGGGGGACACTGGGGGGGACATGGGGACACCGGGGACACCCAGAGTGGGGGGACAGGGGGACACTGTGGGGACAGGGGGACACCCAGGGACAGGGGTACACCACGGGGGGGGACAGGGGGAGGGGACATGGGGACACCCAGAAGGAACAGGGACACCCCAAAAAGGGGGTGGGGACCCCAAAATGGGGGTGGGGACACCAAAGGGGGGGTGGGGACCCTCAAAATGGGGGTGGGGACACCCAAAATGGGAATGGGGACCCCAAAAAGGGACAGGGACATCCCAAAAGGGGGACAGGGACCCCGAAAATGAAGTGGGGACCCCCCAAAATGGAGATGGGACCCCAAAATGGGAATGGGGACCCCAAAAAGGAACAGGGACCCCCCAGAATGGAGATGGGGACCCCAAAATTGGGATGGGGAGCCCCAAAATGGGGATGGGGACCCCAAAATTGGGATGGGGACCCCAAAATTGGGATGGGGAGCCCCAAAATGGGGATGGGACCCCCAAAATGGGGATGGGGACCCCAAAATTGGGATGGGGACCCCAAAATTGGGATGGGGAGCCCCAAAATGGGGATGGGACCCCCAAAATGGGGATGGGGACCCCAAAATTGGGATGGGGACCCCAAAATTGGGATGGGGAGCCCCAAAATGGGGATGGGGAACCCCAAAATGGGGATGGGGACCCCAAAATTGGGATGGGGAGCCCCAAAATGGGGATGGGACCCCCAAAATGGGATGGGGACCCCCAAAAAGGGACAGGGATTGCCCAGAATGGGGATGGGGACCCCAAAATGGGGATGGGACCCCCAAAATAGGGATGGGGAGCCCCAAAATGGGGATGGGGACCCCAAAATGGAGATGGGGAAGCCCAAAATGGGGATGGGGACCCCAAAAAAGGGACAGAGATCCCCCAAAAGGGGGTGGGGAGCCCCAAAATGGGGATGGGGAACCCCAAAATGGGGATGGGGACCCCCAAAAAGGAACAGGGACCCCCCAAAATGGGGATGGGGACCCCTAAAATGAGGTGGGGACCCCAAAATGGAGATGGGGACCCCAAAATGGGGGTGGGGACCCCCAAAAAGCAACAAAGGCCCCCCCAAAAGGGAGATTACGAACGACCCTCACCCTGAAATCCCCAATTAATTTTTTAAATTATTAATTATAATAATTAATGATGAATTTTTCATTCTTTTGGCAGATCCTGAGCCACAGCAAAGCCGCCCCTCCCCCCCTGGGCCCCGCCCAGCCCCCACCCCCCGGAGCACCCCCGGGACCCCCCCAGGGACCCCCCCCGTACCTGCTGCCCCTCCCCCCCGCGCCCCCCGGCCTGGGGACGGCGACGGGGACAGGAGGGGACAGGAGGGACAGCGAGGGCAGAGGGGACAGTGACAAGGTATGGGGGGAGGGGGGGCTTGGGGACATTGGGGGGGGGATGGGGGAATGGGGACATGGGGGACATTGGGGGGGTTGGGGACATTGGGGGGATTTGGGACATTGGGGACATTGGGGGGGTTGGGGACATTGGGGGGATTGGGGACATTGGGGACATTGGGGACATTGGGGGGATGGGGGGGATTGGGGACATTGAGGGGGGGTTTGGGGGGATGGGGACATTGGGGGTGTTGGGGACATGGGGGACATTGGGGGTGTTGGGGACATTGGGGACATTGGGGACATTGGGGGGATGGGGACATTGGGGACATTGGGGGGGGTTGGGGGGACAGGAGGGACAGCGAGGGCAGAGGGGACAGCGACAAGGTACAAGGGGAGGGGGGGGTTGGGGACATTGGGGACATTGGGGCATTGGGGGAGTTGGGGACATTGGGGGGAATGGGGACATTGGGGGGGTTGGGGGATTGGGGACAGTGGGGACATTGAGGGGGGGATGGGGGAATGGGGACATTGGGGACATTGGGGGGGATGGGGACATTGGGGGGCTTGGGGACATTGGGGACATTGGGGGGATTGGGGACATTGGGGGGGTTGGGGACATTGGGGGGGGATGGGGGAATGGGGACGTTGGGGACATTGGGGACATTGGGGGGTTGGGGACATTGGGGGGATTGGGGGGTTGGGGGTTGGGGACATTGGGGACAGTGGGGACATTGGGGGGTTGGGGACATTGGGGACGTTGGGGACATTGGGGGGACAGCGAGGTCAGAGGTGACAGTGACAGGGTCCGGGGACATTGGGAGGGTGACCAGGACAGTGACCCCTGGTGACCTTTGGTGACCTCGTGGTGACCTTTGGTGACCCCTGGTGACCCTTGATGACCTTTGGTGACCCTTGATGACCCCTGATGACCCCTGGTGACCTTTGGGGACTTTCGGTGACCCTTGATTACCCCGTGGTGACCCCTGGTGACTCTGGTGATCTCGTGGTGACCCCTAATGACTCTTGGTGACCCCTGATGACCCCGTGGTGACCCCTGGTGACTTTTGGTGGCCCTTGCTGACCCCTGGTGACCTTTGCTGACCCCTGATGACCTCATGATGACCCCTGGTGACCTTTGATGACTTGGTGACCCCTACTGACCCCTGGTGACCCCTGATGACCCCTGGTGACTTTTGGTGACCCTTGATGACCCCTGATGACCCCATGGTGACCTCTAATGGCCTTTGGTGACCCCTGATGACCCCGTGGTGACCCCTGGTGACTTTTGGTGACCTCTAATGACTCTTGGTGACCCCTGGTGACCCCTGGTGACCTTTGCTGACCCCTGGTGACCTTGTGGTGACCCTTGATGATCTCTTGTGACCTTTGGTGACCCCTGATGACTCCTGGTGACCTCATGATGACCTTTGGTGACTTTTGGTGACCCCTGATGACACCTGGTGACTCTAGTGACCCTCGTGGTGACCCCTATGACTCGTGGTGACCTTGTGGTGACTTCTGGTGACCTTTGGTGACCCCTGATGACTCCTGGTGACTTTTGGTGACTTTTAATGACCCCTACTGACCCCTGGTGACCCCTGATGACCCCGTGGTGACCTTTGGTGACCCCTGGTGATCCCTGGTGACTTTAGGTGACTTTTGGTGACTTTGGTGACCCTTGCTGACCCC
>NC_140062.1:283127-332691 GCF_963513975.1 Fringilla coelebs
AACAAAAAAAAACCCAAAATTCCCCCAGAAAATCCCCAAAAACCCCAAAATCCATCCAAAAATGCCCAAAAAACCCCCAAAAACCCCAAAATCCACCCGGGGATCCCCAAAATTTGCCCCCAAAAAATCCAAAATTCCCCCAGAAAATCCCAAAAAACCCCAAAAATCCCCAAAATCCCTCCCAAAAAACAAAAAAAAAACCCCAAAATCCCCCAGAAAATCCCCCAAAAAACCCCAAAAATCCCCAAAATCCACCCGGGGATCACCAAAATTCCTCCCCACCAAAAAAAATCCCCAAAAACCCCAAAAATGCCCCAAAATCCATCAAGAAATGCCCAAAAAAACCCCAAAACCCAAAATCCACCCAGGCATCCCCAAAATTCCCCCCCAAAAAAAACAAAAAACCCTAAAATTCTCCCAGAAAATCCCAAAAAAAACCCCCAAAATCCCCAAAATCCACCAAGAAATGCCCAAAAACCCCCAAAAAAACCCCAAATCTACCCGGGGATCCCCAAAATTCCTCCCAAAAACCCCAAAATTCCCCCAGAAAATCCCAAAAAACCCCAAAAATCCCCAAAATCCATCCAAAAATGTCCCCAAAAAAAACCCCCAAAACTCAAAAAAACCCAAAATCCACCCGGGGATCCCCAAAATTCGCCCCAAAAAACAAAAAAAACCCCAAAATTCCCCCAGAAAATCCCCAAAAACCCCAAAATCCATCCAAAAATGCCCAAAAAAACCCCAAAAACCCCAAAATCCACCCGGGGATCCCCAAAATTTGCCCCCAAAAAATCCAAAATTCCCCAGAAAACCCCAAAAAACCCCAAAAATCCCAAAATCCATCAAAAAATGCCCAAAAAAAACCAAAAAACCCCCAAAACCCCAAAATCCACCCGGGGATCCCCAAAATTTGCCCCAAAAAACCAAAAACCCCCAAAATTCCCCCAGAAAATCCCCCAAAAAACCCCCAAAACCCCAAAATCCACCCGGGGATCCCCAAAATTTGCCCCAAAAAACCAAAAACCCCCCAAATTCCCCCAGAAAATCCCCCAAAAAACCCCCAAAATCCCCAAAATCCACCCGGGGATCACCAAAATTCCTCCCCACCAAAAAAAATCCCCCAAAACCCCAAAAATGCCCCAAAATCCATCAAGAAATGCCCAAAAAAAAACCCAAAACCCAAAATACACCCGGGGATCCCCAAAATTCCCCCCAAAACCAAAAAAAAACCTAAAATTCTCCCAGAAAATCCCCCAAAAAACCCCAAAAATCCCCAAAATCCAATAAGAAATGCCCAAAAAACCCCAAAAAACCCCAAATCCACCCGGGGATCCCCAAAATTCCTCCCAAAAACCCCAAAATTCCCCCAGAAAATCCCCAAAAAAACCCCCAAAAATCCCCAAAATCCATCCAAAAATGTCCCCAAAAAAACCCCCCAAAACTCAAAAAAACCCCAAAATCCACCCGGGGATCCCCAAAATTCCCCCCAAAAAACAAAAAAAAACCCAAAATTCCCCTAGAAAATCCCAAAAAACCCCAAAATCCATCCAAAAATGCCCAAAAAACCCCCAAAAAGCCCCAAAATCCACCCGGGGATCCCCAAAATTCTCACCAAAAAACAAAAAAAACGCCAAAATTCCCCCAGAAAATCCCAAAAACCCCCAAAATCCACCCAAAAATGCCCAAAAAAAACCCAAAAACCCCAAAATCCACCCGGGGATCCCCAAAATTTGCCCCAAAAAAATCCAAAATTCCCCCAGAAAATCCCAAAAAAACCCAAAAATCCCCAAAATCCACCCGGGGATCCCCAAAATTCCTCCCAAAAAACCAAAAAAACCCCCAAAATCCGCCAGAAAATCCCCCAAAAACCCCCAAAAATCGCCAAAATCCATCCAAAAATGTCCCCAAAAAAACCCCCCAAAACTCAAAAAAACCCAAAATCCACCCGGGGATCCCCAAAATTCCTCCCAAAAAACCAAAAAACCCCAAAATTCCCACAGAAAATCCCAAAAAAACCCAAAATCCACCCAAAAATGCCCAAAAAACCCCCAAAATTCCCCAAAATCCACCCGGGGATCCACAAAATTCGCCCCAAGAAACCAAAAAACCCCAAAATACCCCCAGAAAATCCCAAAAAACCCCAAAATCCACCCAAAAATGCCCAAAAAACCCCAAAAATCCCCAAAATCCACCCGGGGATCCCCAAAATTTGCCCCAAAAAAATCCAAAATTCCCCCAGAAAATCCCAAAAAACCCCAAAATCCACCCAAAAATGCCCAAAAAAACCCAAAAATTCCCCAAAATCCACCCGGGGATCCCCAAAAACCCCCCAAAAAACCCAAAATCCCCCCAAAACCCCCAAAACTCACCAAAAAAATCCCCAAAATCCCAAAATCCACCCCGGGATCACCAAAATTCACCCCAAAAAAACCCCAAAAATTCCAAAAGTCAAAAAAAAAACCAACCCCAAATTCTCAACAAATCCCCTCAAAATACACCTGGGGATCCCCAAAAAATCCCAAATCCCCCCCCCCAAAAAAACCAAAACCCCAAAAATCCCCCCAAATTCCCCTCCATAAAATCACCACCCCCCCCAAAAACCGTCGCCCAAAATCCCAAAATCCCCCCAAAACCCCCAAAATCCTCCCTAAATTGCCCAAAATCCCCCCCAAAACCCCCCAAAAATGCAAAAAAACCCCAAAAAACCCCAAAAAAAACCCAAAAACCACCGGAAAAAAAAAACAAAAAACCCCAAAACCCCCAAAAAACCCCAAAAACCGCCCAAAAAACCCCAAACCCCCCAAAAAATCCAAAACCTCTCAAAAAACCCCAAAAGTACCAGAAAAAAACCCCCAAAAAAACCCAAATCCCCCCAAAAACCACCCAAGAAAACCCAAAAAAATCCCAAATCCCATCCAGGACCCCCCAAATCCCATCCAGGATCCCCCAAACTCCATCCAGGATCCCCCAAATTTCTCTCAGGACCCCCCAAATCCCCTCCAGGACCCCCCAAATTTCTCCCAGGACCCCTCAGACCCCTCCCCAATTTTGGGGTGCCCCCAATTCTCTCCTTTAGATGCACCTGGGGTGGCTCAGGACCCCCAAAACTCCCCCGGGATCCCCCAAACTCCCCCTGGGACCCCCGAAACTCCCCCCAGAACCCCCCAAACTCCCCCTGGGACCCCCCAAATCCCCCCCAGGACCCCCCAAATTTCTCCCAGGACCCCCCAATTTTTTTCCCAGCCCCCTCCCCAATTTGGGGGTGCCCCACCTTCTCCTCCAGGGCCCCCATCCTCTCCTTGAGGTGCAACTGCAGCCGCCCAGGACCCCCCAAACTCCCCCTGGGACCCCCCAAATCCCATCCAGGATCCCCCAAATTTCTCCCAGGACCCCCCAAATTATTCCCAGGACCCCCCAGACCCCTCCCCAATTTTGGGGTGCCCCCAATTCTCTCCTTTAGATGCAACTGGAGCACCCAGGACCCCCCAAACTCCCCCCAGGATCCCCGAAACTCCCCCTGGGACCCCCCAAATCCCATCCAGGACCCCCCAAATTTCTCCCAGGACCCCCCAAATTTCTCCCAGGACCCCTCCCCAATTTGGGGGTCCCCACCTTCTCCTCCAGGGCCCCCATCCTCTCCTTGAGGTGCAGCTGCAGCCGCCCAGGACCCCCCAAACTCCCCCTGGGACCCCCCAAATCCCATCCAGGATCCCCCAAATTTCTCCCAGGACCCCCCAAATCCCATCCAGGATCCCCCAAATCCCATCCAGGACCCCACAAATTTCTCCCAGGATCCCCCAAATTTCTCCCAGACCCCTCCCCAATTTTGGGGTGCCCCCAATTCTCTCCTTTAGGTTCAGCTGGAGCCACTAAAGAGCCCCAAACTCCCCCTGGGACCCCCCAAACTCCCCTCAGGATCCCCAAAACTCCCCCAAACTCCCCCCAAATCCCATCCAGGACCCCCCAAATTTCTCCCAGGACCCCCCAAATTTCTCCCAGGACCCCTCCCCAATTTGGGGGTGCCCCAACTTCTCCTCCAGGGCGCCCATCCTCTCCTTGAGGTGCAGCTGCAGCCGCCCAGGACCCCCCAAACTCCCCCTGGGACCCCCCAAATCCCTCTCAGGACTCCCCAAATCCCATCCAGGACCCCCCAAATTTCTCCCAGGACCCCCCAAATTATTCCCAGGACCCCCCAGACCCCTCCTCAATTTCGGGGTGCCCCCAATTCTCTCCTTTAAATGCACCTGGGGTGGCTCAGGACCCCCCAAACTCCCCCCAGGATCCCCAAAATTCCCCCAAACTCCCCCCAAATCTCATCCAGGACCCCCCAAATTTCTCCCAGGACCCCCCAATTTTTTTCCCAGCCCCCTCCCCAATTTGGGGGTCCCCACCTTCTCCTCCAGAGCCCCCATCCTCTCCTTGAGGTGCAGCTGCAGCCGCCCAGGACCCCCCAAACTCCCCCTGGGACCCCCCAAATCCCTCTCAGGACCCCCCAAATCCCCTCCAGGACCCCCCAAATTATTCCCAGGACCCCCCAAATTATTCCCAGGACCCCCCAGACCCCTCCCCAATTTTGGGGTGCCCCCAATTCTCTTCTTTAGATGCAACTGGAGCACCCAGGATCCCCCAAACTCCCCCTGGGACCCCCGAAACTCCCCCCAGAACCCCCCAAACTCCATCCAGGACCCCCCAAATCCCATCCAGGACCCCCCAAATTTCTCCCAGGACCCCCCAAATTTCTCCCAGGACCCCTCCCCAATTTGGGGGTCCCCACCTTCTCCTCCAGGGCCCCCATCCTCTCCTTGAGGTGCAGCTGCAGCCGCCCAGGACCCCCCAAACTCCCCCTGGGACCCCCCAAATCCCATCCAGGATCCCCCAAATTTCTCCCAGGACCCCCCAAATCTCTCTCAGGACCCCCCAAATTATTCCCAGGACCCCCCAAATTATTCCCAGGACCCCCCAAATTATTCCCAGGACCCCCCAGACCCCTCCCCAATTTCGGGGTGCCCCAAATTCTCTCCTTTAAATGCAGCTGGGACCACCCAGGATCCCCCAAACTCCCCCTGGGACCCCCCAAATCCCATCCAGGACCCCCCAAATTTCTCCCAGGACCCCCCAAATTTCTCCCAGGACCCCTCCCCAATTTGGGGGTCCCCACCTTCTCCTCCAGGGCCCCCATCCTCTCCTTGAGGTGCAGCTGCAGCCACCCAGGACCCCCCAAACTCCCCCTGGGACCCCCCAAATCCCATCCAGGATCCCCCAAATTTCTCTCAGAACCCCCCAAATTATTCCCAGGACCCCCCAGACCCCTCCCCAATTTCGGGGTGCCCCCAATTCTCTCCTTTAGATGCAACTGGAGCACCCAGGACCCCCCAAACTCCCCCCAGGATCCCCGAAACTCCCCCTGGGACCCCCCAAACTCCATCCAGGACCCCCCAAATCCCATCCAGGACCCCCCAAATCCCATCCAGGACCCCCCAAATTTCTCCCAGGACCCCCCAAATTTCTCCCAGGACCCCTCCCCAATTTGGGGGTCCCCACCTTCTCCTCCAGGGCCCCCATCCTCTCCTTGAGGTGCAGCTGCAGCCGCTCGTTGCTCTCGCTCAGCAGCCGATCCACCGTCTCCGAGAGCCGCTTGTTGTGCTCGTCGTTCATCTTCTCCCTCTGCCGCGCCTGGGGGCACCCCAAAATTTTAGGGGGGATCCCCAAAAAATCCGGGGGGGTCCCCAAAACATCCGGGGGGTCAGCAAAAGGGTCGGGGAGGGCAGAAAACCCGGTGTTTGTAGCCAAAAAAATGAGGAAAATTTGAGGTTTTTATGAGTTTTGGGGCGTGTTGGAATTTTGGGGATCCCCCCCCTACCCCAAATCCTGAAATTTTGGGGTGTCGCCGTTTTTGGGGTGTCCCCGTTTTTGGGGTGTCCATTTTTGGGATTTCCCATTTTTGTGTTCCCCCATTTTTGGGATTTCCCAATTTTTGGGGTTCCCATTTTTGGGGTGCCCCGTTTTTGGGATTTCCCATTTTGGTGTTTTCCCATTTTTGGGGTTTCCCATTTTTGGGGTATCCCATTTTTGGGGTGTCTCCATTTTTGGGTTCCCCAATTTTTGGGGTGTCCCATTTTTGGGGTGCCCCGTTTTTGGGTTGTCCCATTTTTGAGGTTCTCATTTTTGGGGATTTCCCATTTTTTGGGGTTCCCCAATTTTGGGGTGTCCCATTTTTGGGGTTTCCCATTTTTGGGGGGTTCCCCCATTTTTTGGGTTTTCCCATTTTTGGGGTTCCCAGTTTTTGGGTTCCCCATTTTTGGGCTGTCCCATTTTTGGGTTCCCCAATTTTTGGGGTGTCCCCATTTTTTGGGTTTCCCATTTTAGGTGTTCCCCCATTTTTGGGATTTCCCATTTTTGGGGTTCCCTCGTTTTTGGGTTCCCCAATTTTTGGGGTTTCCCAATTTTGGGGTTTCCCAATTTTGGGGTTCCCCCATTTTTGGGATTTCCCAATTTTTGGGGTTCCCATTTTTGGGGTTCCCCCGTTTTTGGGATTTCCCATTTTTGGGGTGTCCCATTTTGGGGTCTCCCATTTTTGGGGTTTCCCATTTTTGGGGTGTCCCATTTTTGGGGTTCCCTATTTTTGCAGTGTCCCATTTTTGGGGTGTCCCATTTTTGCGGTGTCCCATTTTTGCGGTGTCCCATTTTTGGGGTGTCCCATTTTTGCGGTGTCCCATTTTTGGGGTGCCCCATTTTTGGGGTTCCCCCATATTTGAGGTTCCCATTTTTGGGTTTTCCCATTTTTGGGGTTATCCATTTTTGGGGTTATCCATTTTTGGGGTTTCCCATTTTTGGGATCTCCCATTTTTTGGGGTTTCCTATTTTTGGGATTCCCACGATTTTGGGGTTCCCCCATTTTTGGGATTTCCCATTTTTTGGGGTTCCCCCATTTTTGGGCTGTCCCATTTTTGGGGTTCCCCCATTTTTGGGGTGCCGTTTTTGGGGTGTCCCATTTTTGGGGTGTCCCGTTTTTGGGGTGCCGTTTTTGGGGTGCCCCATTTTTGGGGTGCCGTTTTTGGGGTGCCCCATTTTTGGGGTTCCCCCATTTTTTGGGGTGCCCATTTTTGGGGTGTCCCCGTTTTCGGAATTCCCCCGTTTTTGGGGTTCCCATTTTTGGGGTGTCCCCCTTTTTTGGAGTGCCGTTTTTGGGGTGTCCCATTTTTGGGGTGTCCCCATTTTTGGGATTTCCCATTTTTGGGTTCCCCAATTTTTGGGGTTTCCCAATATTGGGGTTCCCATTTTTGTGGTGTCCCCATTTTTGGGATTTCCCATTTTTGGGATTTCCCCTTTTTGGGCTGTCCCATTTTTGGGTTCCCCAATTTTTGGGTTGTCCCATTTTTGGGGTTCCCATTTTTGGGGATTTCCCATTTTTTGGGTTCCCCAATTTTTGGGGTTTCCCAATTTTGGGGTGTCCCAATTTTGGCGTGTCCCATTTTTGGGGTGTCCCATTTTTGGGGTTTCCCATTTTTGGGGGGTTCCCAGTTTTGGGTTTTCCCATTTTTGGGGTTCCCAGTTTTTGGGTTCCCCATTTTTGGGGTGTCCCATTTTTGGGGTGTCCCATTTTTGGGGTTCCCCCATTTTTGGGGTGCCATTTTTGGGATTTCCCATTTTTGTGTTCCCCCATTTTGGGGTTTTCCCATTTTTGGGGTTCCCCCATATTTGAGGTTCCCATTTTTGGGTTTTCCCATTTTTGTGGTTCCCCCATATTTGGGATTTCCCATTTTTTGGGGTTCCCAATTTTTGAGGTTCCTGTTTTTGGGGTTCCCTCGTTTTTTGGTTCCCCAATTTTTGGGGTGCCAATTTTTGGGGTTTCCCATTTTTGTGTTTCCCCATTTTGGGGTGTCCCATTTTTGGGGTGTCCCGTTTTTGGGGTGTCCCGTTTTTGGGGTGTCCCATTTTTGGTGTGCCGTTTTGGGGGTTTCCCATTTTTGGGATTTCCCATTTTTTGACTATCCCATTTTTGGGGTTCCCCTTTTTGGGGTCTCCCATTTTTGGGGTGCCGTTTTTGGGGTGCCGTTTTTGGGGTGTCCCGTTTTTGGGATTTCCCATTTTTGGGGTGCCGTTTTTGGGGTGTCCCGTTTTTGGTGTGTCCCATTTTTGGGGTGCCGTTTTTGGGGTGCCCCATTTTTGGGGTGCCGTTTTTGGTGTGTCCCATTTTTGTGATGCCGTTTTTGGGGTGCCCCCATTTTTGGGGTTCCCCCATTTTTGGGGTGCCGTTTTTGGGGTGCCCACCCTCTGCAGCTCCTGGTTCTTCTCCTGCAGTTGCGCCTCGAGCTGCCGCAGCCGCTCCTCGAAATTCCCGTGGCGCTCCTCGGCCTGGGGACAGCATTGGGGACATTGGGGACATTGGGGACAGTGGGGACATTGGGGACAGTGGGGACATTGGGGACATTGGGGACATTGGGGGGGTTGGGGACATTGGGGACATTGGGGACAGTGGGGACATTGGGGACAGTGGGGACAGTGGGGACATTGGGGGGATTGGGGACATTGGGGGGATTGGGGACATTGGGGACATTGGGGGGGTTGGGGACACTGGGGACATTGGGGACAGTGGGGGGACAGTGGGGGGACATTGGGGACATTTGGGATATTGGGGACATTGGGGACATTGGGGGGGTTGGGGAAATTGGGGACATTGGGGACATTGGGGACATTGGGGACATCGGGGACATTGGGGACAGTGGGGACACTGGGGGGATTGGGGACATTGGGGGGATTGGGGACATTGGGGACATTGGGGGGGTTGGGGACACTGGGGACATTGGGGACAGTGGGGGGACAGTGGGGGGACATTGGGGACATTTGGGATATTGGGGACATTGGGGACATTGGGGGGGTTGGGGACATTGGGGACATTGGGGACAGTGGGGGGACATTGGGGACATTTGGGATATTGGGGACATTGGGGACATTGGGGGGGTTGGGGACATTGGGGACATTGGGGACAGTGGGGACATTGGGGACAGTGGGGACAGTGGGGACATTGGGGGGATTGGGGACATTGGGGGGATTGGGGACATTGGGGACATTGGGGGGGTTGGGGAAATTGGGGACATTGGGGACATTGGGGACATTGGGGACATCGGGGACATTGGGGACAGTGGGGACACTGGGGGGATTGGGGACATTGGGGACATTGGGGACATTGGGGACAGTGGGGGGACAGTGGGGGGACATTGGGGACATTTGGGATATTGGGGATATTGGGGACATTGGGGACATTGGGGCATTTGGGGACATTGGGGACATTGGGGACATTGGGGACATTGGGGACAGTGGGGGGATTGGGGGATATTTGGGACATTTGGGGGACATTGGGGACAGCGGGGACATTGGGGACAATTTGGGACATTGGGGGATTTGGGGACAGCGGGGACATTGGGGGGATTTGGGGGGATTGGGGACATTGGGGGGGTTGGGGACATTTGGGGACATTTGGGAACATTTGGGGACAATGGGGGGATTGGGGACATTTGGGGACAAATCCCCCCAAATCCTCCCCAAACCCCCTCAAGACCCTCCCCCAACCCCCCCAAATCCCCCAAAATCCCCCCCAAACCCACTCAAGACCACCCCAAATCCCCCCCAGACCCCCCAATTCCTCCCAGGACCCCCCATCCCCCCCCAAACCCCCTCAAAACCCCCCTAAATCCCCCCAGACCCCCACAAACCCCCCCAAATCCTCCCCAAATCCCCCCTAAATCCTCCCCAAATCCCCCCAGACCCTTCCAGACCCTTCCAGACCCTTCCAGACCCCCCAAATCCCCCCCAAATCCCCTCAAACCCCCTCAAAACCCCCCCAAACCCTCTCAAAACCCCCCCAAATCGCCCCCAGACCCCTCCAGGACCCCCCAAAACCCCTCAAAACTCCCCCGAATCCCCCCCAAATCCTCCCCAAATCCTCCCCAAACCCCCCCACACCCCCCAAAACCCCCCCAGGACTCCCCAAAACCTCCCAAACCCCCCCAAATCCTCCCCAAATCCCCCCCAGCCCCTCCCAGACCCCCCAAACCCCCCCAGGATCCCCCCAAATCGCCCCCAGCCCCACCTTGGTGAGCGCCGCCACCCTCTGGGCCAGCTGGGCCTCGATCTCGGGCAGCGTCTCGGCCTTCTGCAGGGTCAGCTGCAGCTTGGCCTTGGCGTCCTCCAGCCACTCCTGCAGCTGCCGGCCCTTCTCCTCGCTCTGGGGACATTTGGGGACATCGGGGACATTGGGGACATTGGGGGGATTGGGGACGTTGGGGACATTGGGGACAGTGGGGGTGTTGGGGACATCGGGGACATTGGGGACATTGAGGGGATTGAGGATACTGGGGACATGGGGACACAGGGTCATTGGGCATCCTCCAGCCACTCCTGCAGCTGGCGGCCCTTCTCCTCGCTCTGGGGACATCGGGGACATTGGGGACATTGGGGACATTGGGGACATTGGGGGTGTTGGGGACATTGGGGACATTGGGGACATTGGGGACATGGGGACATTGGGGGGATTGAGGATATTGGGGACATTGGGGACACAGGGACATCGGGGTCAGCTGCAGCTTGGCCTTGGCGTCCTCCAGCCACTCCTGCAGCTGCCGGCCCTTCTCCTCGCTCTGGGGACATTTGGGGACATTGGGGACATTGGGGACATTGGGGGTGTTGGGGACATTGGGGACATCGGGGACATCGGGGACATTGACGGGATCCGGGAGATTGGGGACATTGGGGACATTGGGGTGTTGGGGACATTGGGGACATTGAGGGGATTGAGGACATTGGGGACATTGGGGACATGGGGACACAGGGACATCGGGGACATTGAGCATCCTCCAGCCACTCCTGCAGCTGCCGGCCCTTCTCCTCGCTCTGGGGACAGTGGGGACATTGGGGACATTGGGGACATTGGGGACATTGGGGACATTGAGGGGATTGGGGATATTGGGGACATGGGGACACTGGGACATCGGGGACATTGAGCATCCTCCAGCCACTCCTGCAGCTGCCGGCCCTGCTCCTCGCTCTGGGGACAGTGGGGACATTGGGGACATTGGGGACATTGGGGACATTGGGGACATTGGGGACATCGGGGACATTGGGGACATTGGGGACATGGGGACATGGGGACATTGGGGACATTGGGGACATTGGGGACATCGGGGACATTGGGGACATTGGGGACATGGGGACATGGGGACATTGGGGACATTGGGGACATTGGGGACATTGGGGACATTGGGGACATTGGGGGGATTGGGGACATTGGGGGGATTGGGGACAGTGGGGACATTTGGGGACAGTGGGGACATTGGGGACAGTGGGGACATTGGGGGGAATGGGGACATTGGGGACATTGGGGACATTGGGGGATTTGGGGGGGACATCGTGTGAAGGACAAGGGTGGGGGAGGGGGACAACATCAACCGGTGGTGGGGACATCAATGGGGACACCAAGGTGTGTCCAGGTGTGTCCCCAATATCCCCAGGTGTGTCCCCAGGTGTGCCCCCAGATGTGTCCCAGGTGTGTCCCCAGGCATGTCCCCACATGTGTCCCCACGTGTGTCCCCAATGTCCCCATGTCCCCAGGCGTGTCCCCATGTGTGTCCCCACGTGTGTCCCCAATATCCCCAGGTGTGTCCCCAGGAGTGTCCCCAGGTGTGTCCCCAGGTGTATCCCCAGGTGTGTCCAGGTGTGTCCCCAGATGTGTCCCCAATGTCCCCAGGTGTGTCCCCAGCTGCCCAGGTGTATCCCCAGGCATGTCCCCAATGTCCCCAGGTGTGTCCTATCTATCTCAGATGTGTCCCCAGGTGTGTCCCATCTCTCTCAGGTGTGTGCCCAGGTGTGTCCAGGTGTGTCCCCAGCTGTCCCCAATGTCCCCCAGGTGTGTTCCCAGGTGTCCCCAGGTGTATCCCAGGTGTATCCCATGTACCCCAGGTGTGTCCCAGGTGTGTCCCCAATGTCCCCAGGTGTGTCCCCAGGTGTGTCACCTGTCTGTACAGGCTCTCCTTGCTGGCCAGCTCGTTCTCCAGCTGTGTCCCCTCTATCCCAGGTGTATCTCAAGTGTATCTCAGGTGTACCCCATGTACCCCAGGTGTCCCCAGCTGTCCCTAGGTGTCCCCAGGTGTCCCCAGGTGTGTCACCTGTCTGTACAGGCTCTCCTTGCTGGCCAGCTCGTTCTCCAGCTGTATCCCAGCTGTACCCCAGGTGTATCCCAGGTGTATCCCATGTACCCCAGGTGTGTCCCAGGTGTCCCCAGCTGTCCCCAATGTCCCCAGGTGTCCCCAGGTGTGTCACCTGCCGGTAGAGGCTCTCCTTGATGGCCAGCTCGTTCTCCAGCTGTGTCCCCTCTATCTCAGGTGTATCTCAGGTGTATCCCAGGTGTATCTCAGGTGTATCCCCTCTATCCCAGGTGTATCCCCAATGTCCCCAGGTGTGTCCCCAGGTGTGTCCCCAGGTGTGTCACCTGTCTGTAGAAGCTCTCCTTGCTGGCCAGCTCGTTCTCCAGCTGTATCCCAGGTGTATCTCAGGTGTATCCCATGTACCCCAGGTGTATCCCCTGTACCCCAGGTGTGTCCCAGGTGTCCCCAGCTGTCCCCAGGTGTGTCCCCAGGTGTCCCCAGGTGTGTCACCTGCCGGTAGAGGCTCTCCTTGCTGGCCAGCTCGTTCTCCAGCTGTGTCCCCTCTATCCCAGGTGTATCCCATGTACCCCAGGTGTATAACCTCTACCCCAGGTGTATCCCAGCTGTCCCCAGTGTCCCCAGGTGTGTCCCCAGGTGTGTCACCTGTCGGTACAGGCTCTCCTTGCTGGCCAGCTCGTTCTCCAGCTGTATCTCAGGTGTATCTCATGTACCCCAGCTGTATCCCAGGTGTATAACCTCTATCCCAGGTGTGTCCCCAGCTGTCCCCAGGTGTCCCCAGGTGTGTCCCCAGGTGTGTCACCTGTCTGTAGAGGCTCTCCTTGCTGGCCAGCTCGTTCTCCAGCTGTATCCCAGGTGTATCTCGGGTGTATCCCATGTACCCCAGGTGTATCCCCTCTATCCCAGGTGTATCCCATGTACCCCAGGTGTGTCCCCAGGTGTCCCCAGGTGTCCCCAGGTGTGTCACCTGTCTGTAGAGGCTCTCCTTGCTGGCCAGCTCGTTCTCCAGCTGTATCCCAGCTGTATCCCAGGTGTATCCCAGGTGTATCCCCTGTACCCCAGCTGTGTCCCAGGTGTCCCCAGCTGTCCCCAGGTGTCCCCAATGTCCCCAGGTGTGTCACCTGTCGGTACAGGCTCTCCTTGCTGGCCAGCTCGTTCTCCAGCCGGTCGTTGGCGTCGTGCAGCGAGGTGGCCTCGCGCTGCGCGCTCAGGTAGCGCCGCTCCAGCGTCGTGATGCGCTCCTCCATGTCCTCGCGCTGCGCCAGCGCCTGGGGACAGTGGGGACATTGGGGACATCATTGGGGACATTGGGGACATTGGAGACATTGGGGACATTGGGGACATTGGGGACATTGGGGATGTTGGGGACATTGGGGACATTGGGGACACTGGGGACAGTGGGGACATTGGGGACAGTGGGGACATTGGGGACATTGGGGACGTTGGGGACATTGGGGATGTTGGGGGCATTGGGGACATTGGGGACATTGGGGACATTGGGGACGTTGGGGACAGTGGGGACATTGGGGACATTGGGGGGATTGGGGGGATTGGGGACATTGGGGACATTGGGGACGTTGGGGACATTGGGGACATTGGGGGGATTGAGGACATTGGGGACATTGGGGACAGTGGGGACATTGGGGGGATGGGGGACATTGGGGACATCGGGGACATTGGGGACTTTGGGGACAGTGGGGACATTGGGGACATTGGGGACATTGGGGACATTGGGGCACTGCAGTCCCGTGATGCGCTCCTCCATGTCCTCGCGCTGCGCCAGCGCCTGGGGACAGCGTTGGGGACATTGGGGACATCATTGGGGACATTTGGGGACATTGGGGACATTGGGGGGATTGGGGACATCGGGGACATTGGGGACAGTGGGGACATTGGGGACATTGGGGACACTGGGGACATTGGGGACGTTGGGGACATTGGGGACATTGGGGGGATTGGGGACATTGGGGACATTGGGGACATTGGGGGGATTGGGGACAGTGGGGACATTGGGGACATCACTGGGGACATTGGGGACAGTGGGGCACTGCAGTGTCGTGATGCGCTCCTCCATGTCCTCGCGCTGCGCCAGCGCCTGGGGACAGTGGGGACATTGGGGACATCATCGGGGACATTGGGGACATTGGGGACATCATCGGGGACATTGGGGACATTGGGGACATTGGGGACATTGGGGACAGTGGGGACACTGGGGACACTGGGGGGATTGGGGACAGTGGGGACATTGGGGACATTGGGGACATTGGGGACATTGGGGGGATTGGGGACATTGGGGACATTGGGGACATTGGGGACAGTGGGGACATTGGGGACATTGGGGACGTTGGGGACATTGGGGACATTGGGGACATTGGGGACGTTGGGGACATTGGGGACATTGGGGACACTGGAGACATTGGGGACATTGGGGGGATTGGGGACATTGGGGACATTGGGGACATTGGGGACATTGGGGACATCACTGGGGACATTTGGGGACATTGGGGACATTGGGGACATTGGGGACATTGGGGACACTGGAGACATTGGGGACATTGGGGGGATTGGGGACATTGGGGACATTGGGGACATTGGGGGGATTGGGGGGATTGGGGGGATTGGGGACATTGGGGACATTGGGGACATTGGGGACATTGGGGATATTGGGGCAGTGGGGGGATTGGGGACATTGGGGACATTGGGGACATTGGGGACATTGGGGGGATTGGGGGGATTGGGGGGATTGGGGACATTGGGGACATTGGGGACATTGGGGCACTGCAGTGCCGTGATGCGCTCCTCCATGTCCTCGCGCTGCGCCAGCGCCTGGGGACAGTGTTGGGGACATTGGGGACATCATTGGGGACATTGGGGACATTGGAGACATTGGGGACATTGGGGGGATTGGGGACATTGGGGACGTTGGGGACGTTGGGGACAGTGGGGACATTGGGGACATTGGGGACATTGGGGACAGTGGGGACATTGGGGACATTGGGGACATTGGGGACGTTGGGGACATTGGGGACATTGGGGGCATCGGGGACATTGGGGACACTGGGGACATTGGGGACATTGGGGACAGTGGGGACACTGGGGGGATTGGGGACATTGGGGACATTGGGGACGTTGGGGACATTGGGGACAGTGGGGACATTGGGGACATCACTGGGGACATTGGGGACATTGGGGACATTGGGGACATTGAGGACAGTGGGGACGTTGGGGACATTGGGGACATTGAGGACAATGGGGACATTGGGGACATTGGGGGTATTGGGGACATTGGGGACATTGGGGACGTTGGGGACATTGGGGACAGTGGGGACATTGGGGACATCACTGGGGACACTGGGGACATTGGGGACGTTGGGGACATTGGGGGATTGGGGACATTGGGGACATTTGGGGACATTGGAGGACATTGGAGGACATTGGGGGGATTGGGGACATCATTGGGGACATTGGGGACGTTGGGGACAGCCATTCCATCCAGGTTTGAAGCCGTTTTTTGCCATTTTTCACCATTTTTAGCCAAATTTTGCCATTTTTAGCAATTTTTCGCCATTTTTAGCCATTTTTAGCCATTTTTTCCCCGTTTTTTCCCATTTTCTCCCCATTTTCCCTCTCCTCACCTCCTTGAGGTCCCTCTGCAGTTTGGCCCCCGCCTCGTGGGCCCGGGCCAGCTCCCACTTTGGGCCATTTTCCCCATTTTTCACCATTTTTAGCCGTTTTTAGGCTTTTTTTGCCATTTTTCACCATTTTTATCCATTTTTATCCCGTTTTTTCCCATTTTCTCCCGTTTTCTCCCCATTTTCCCTCTCCTCACCTCCTTGAGGTCCCTCTGCAGTTTGGCCCCCGCCTCGTGGGCCCAGCCCAGCTCCCACTTTGGGCCATTTTCCCCTTTTTTTGCCATTTTCCGCCATTTTTAGCCATTTTTATCCCGTTTTTTCCCATTTTTTCCCGTTTTCTCCCGTTTTCTCCCCGTTTTCCCCCTCCTCACCTCCTTGAGGTCCCTCTGCAGTTTGGCCCCCGCCTCATGTACCCAGGCCAGCTCCCACTCTGGGCCATTTTCCCCTTTTTTTGCCATTTTTCACCATTTTTCACCATTTTTAACCATTTTTATCCCGTTTTTTCCCCGTTTTTTCCCGTTTTCTCCCTTTTTCTCCCCATTTTCCCCCTCCTCACCTCCTTGAGGTCCCTCTGCAGTTTGGCCCCCGCCTCGTGGGCCCAGCCCAGCTCCCACTTTGGGCCATTTTTCCCCTTTTTCACCATTTTTAGCCATTTTTCGCCATTTTTATCCATTTTTATCCCGTTTTTTCCCGTTTTCTCCCGTTTTCTCCCCATTTTCCCCCTCCTCACCTCCTTGAGGTCCCTCTGCAGTTTGGCCCCCAGCTCATGTACCCAGGCCAGCTCCCACTTTGGGCCATTTTCCCCTTTTTTTGCCATTTTTCACCATTTTTCACCATTTTCATCCCGTTTTTTCCCATTTTTTCCCCGTTTTTTCCCGTTTTCTCCCCATTTTCCCCCTCCTCACCTCCTTGAGGTCCCTCTGCAGTTTGGCCCCCGCCTCGTGGGCCCAGCCCAGCTCCCACTTTGGGCCATTTTCCCCTTTTTTCACCATTTTTAGCCGTTTTTCACCATTTTTATCCCGTTTTTTCCCATTTTTTCCCCGTTTTCTCCCTTTTTCTCCCCATTTTCCCCTCCTCACCTCCTTGAGGTCCCTCTGCAGTTTGGCCCCCGCCTCGTGGGCCCGGCCCAGCTCCCACTTTGGGCCATTTTCCCCATTTTTCACCATTTTTAGCCGTTTTTAGGCTTTTTTTGCCATTTTTCACCATTTTTATCCATTTTTATCCCGTTTTTTCCCATTTTCTCCCGTTTTCTCCCCTTTTTCCCTCTCCTCACCTCCTTGAGGTCCCTCTGCAGTTTGGCCCCCGCCTCGTGGGCCCAGCCCAGCTCCCACTTTGGGCCATTTTCCCCTTTTTTCACCATTTTTAGCCGTTTTTCACCATTTTTATCCCGTTTTTTCCCATTTTTTCCCCGTTTTCTCCCTTTTTCTCCCCATTTTCCCTCTCCTCACCTCCTTGAGGTCCCTCTGCAGTTTGGCCCCCGCCTCGTGGGCCCGGGCCAGCTCCCTCTGGGCCGCGCTGGCCTCGTCCTGCAGCCGCCCCAGCTGGCGGCACAGGGCGGCCACGCGCTGCCGGCCCAGCGACGCCTCCAGCTCCGCCTGGGGACAGAGAGTGACCACTGACCACTGACCAAGTGACCACTGACCGCTCACAGAGTGACCACTGACCAGTCAGAGTGACCACTGACCACTGACCACTGACCACTGACCACTGACCGCTCACAGAGTGACCACTGACTGCTCAGAGAGTGACCACTTACCGCTCACAGAGTGACCACTGACCACTCAGAGTGACCACTGACCACTGACCACTGACCACTGACAGAGTGACCACTGACCACTGACCCCTGACCCCGCCCCAGCTGGCGGCACAGGGCGGCCACGCGCTGCCGGCCCAGCGACGCCTCCAGCTCCGCCTGCAAGGACAGAGTGACCACTGACCGCTCACAGAGTGACCACTGACCGCTCTGAGTGACCACTGACTGCTCAGAGTGACCACTGACCACTCAGAGTGACCACTGACCCTGACCCCTGACCCCACCCCAGCTGGCGGCACAGGGCGGCCACGCGCTGCCGGCCCAGCGACGCCTCCAGCTCCGCCTGCAAGGACAGAGAGTGACCACTGACCGCTCACAGAGTGACCACTGACCGCTCACAGAGTGACCACTGACCGCTCAGAGTGACCACTGACCCTGACCCCTGACCCCTGACCCCGCCCCAGCTGGCGGCACAGGGCGGCCACGCGCTGCCGGCCCAGCGACGCCTCCAGCTCTGCCTGCAAGGACAGAGTGACCACTGACCGCTCACAGAGTGACCACTGACCGCTCACAGAGTGACCACTGACCGCTCAGAGTGACCACTGACCGCTCAGAGTGACCACTGACCACTGACCCCTGACCCCTGACCCCGGCCCAGCTGGCGGCACAGGGCGGCCACGCGCTGCCGGCCCAGCGACGCCTCCAGCTCCTCCTGCAAGGACAGAGTGACCACTGACCGCTGACCACTGACCACTGACTGCTCAGAGTGACCACTGACCGCTCAGAGTGACCACTGACCGCTGACCACTGACCACTGACCACTGACCACTCAGAGTGACCACTGACCACTGACCACTGACCACTGACCACTGACCACTGACAGAGTGACCACTGACCGCTGACCGCTCACAGAGTGACCACTGACCCTGACCCTGACCCCTGACCCCGGCCCAGCTGGCGGCACAGGGCGGCCACGCGCTGCCGGCCCAGCGACGCCTCCAGCTCCACCTGGGGGGACAGAGAGTGACCACTGACCACTGACAGAGTGACCACTGACCACTGACCACTCTCAGAGTGACCACTGACCCTGACCCTGACCCCTGACCCCGCCCCAGCTGGCGGCACAGGGCGGCCACGCGCTGCCGGCCCAGCGACGCCTCCAGCTCCGCCTGGGGGGACAGAGTGACCACTGACCACTGACAGAGTGACCACTGACTGCTCAGAGTGACCACTGACCGCTCAGAGTGACCACTGACCGCTGACCAATGACCACTGACCACTCACAGAGTGACCACTGACCACTGACCGCTCACAGAGTGACCACTGACCGCTCACAGAGTGACCACTGACCACTGACCGCTCAGAGTGACCACTGACTGCTCAGAGTGACCACTGACCGCTCAGAGTGACCACTGACCGCTCACAGAGTGACCACTGACCGCTCAGAGTGACCACTGACCACTGACCCTGACCCCGCCCCAGCTGGCGGCACAGGGCGGCCACGCGCTGCCGGCCCAGCGACGCCTCCAGCTCCGCCTGCAAGGGGACACAGAGTGACCACTGACCACTGACCACTGACCACTGACCACTGACCACTGACAGAGTGACCACTGACCGCTCACAGAGTGACCACTGACTGCTCAGAGTGACCACTGACCACTGACCACTGACCGCTCACAGAGTGACCACTGACCGCTCAGAGTGACCACTGACCCTGACCCTGACCCCTGACCCCGGCCCAGCAACGCCTCCAGCTCTGCCTGCGGACAGAGAGTGACCACTGACCACTGACCACTGACCACTGACTGCTCAGAGAGTGACCACTGACCACTGACCACTCAGAGAGTGACCACTGACCACTGACTGCTCACAGAGTGACCACTGACCGCTGAGAGTGACCACTGACCACTGACCACTCAGAGAGTGACCACTGACCACTGACTGCTCACAGAGTGACCACTGACCGCTGAGAGTGACCACTGACCAGTGACCACTGACCCTGACCCCTGACCCCGGCCCAGCAACGCCTCCAGCTCTGCCTGCGGACAGAGAGTGACCACTGACCACTCAGAGAGTGACCACTGACCATTGACCCTGACCCCTGACCCCCCTGACCCCCCACTGTCCCCTCCCCCACCCCGTCCCCGCTGTCCCCTCACCGCGCTGTCCCCATCAGTGTCCCCTGAGCCCCCCAGTGTCCCCCCCGCTGTCCCCCCCGGTGTCCCCGTTGTCCCCTCCCCGCGCTGACCCCCCCAGTGTCCCCTGCCCCCCCAGTGACCCCCCCCGCTGTCCCCGCTGTCCCCTCACCGCGCTGTCCCCATCGGTGTCCCCTGACCCCCCCAGTGTCCCCTGACCCCCCCAGTGACCCCTGACCCCCAGTGACCCCCCTGTCCCCCCTGTCCCCGCTGTCCCCTCACCACGCTGTCCCCGTCGGTGTCCCCTGACCCCCCCGGTGTCCCCCGCTGTCCCCTCCCTGCGCTGTCCCCGTCGGTGACCCCTGACCCTCCCAGTGACCCTCCCCCCCATCCCCGCTGTCCCCTCCCCGCGCTGTCCCCGTCAGTGTCCCCTGACCCTCCCAGTGTCCCCCCCGTCCCCCCCGCTGTCCCCTCACTGCGCTGACCCCCCCGGTGTCCCCTGTCCCCCCCGGTGTCCCCGTTGTCCCCTCCCCGCGCTGACCCCCCCAGTGTCCCCTGAGCCCCCAGTGACCCCCCCCGGTGTCCCCGCTGTCCCCTCACCACGCTGTCCCCGTCGGTGTCCCCTGACCCCCCCAGTGTCCCCCCCTGACCCCCCCGGTGTCCCCGCTGTCCCCTCACCGCGCTGTCCCCGTCGGTGGCCGCGTCCTCCAGGCCCGAGCGGCGCCGGGACAGCTGCTCCCGGAGGGACAGGGACTGTGGGGACAGGGACAGGGACAGTGTCACCTCAGGGACAGGGACTGTGGGGACATGGGGACAGGGACATGGGGACAGTGTCACCAACAGGGACAGGGACAGCTGCTCCCGGAGGGACAGGGACTGTGGGGACATGGGGACAGTGTCACCTCAGGGACAGGGACAGGGACAGGGACAGTGTCACCAACAGGGACAGGGACAGTGTCACCAACAGGGACAGGGACTGTGGGGACAGGGACGGTGACAGTGTCACCAACAGGGACAGGGACAGCTGCTCCCGGAGGGACAGGGACTGTGGGGACAGGGACATGGGGACAGTGTCACCTCAGGGACAGGGACAGGGATAGGGACAGGGACAGGGACAGTGTCACCGACAGGGACTGTGGGGACAGGGACAGGGACAGTGTCACCAACAGGGACAGGGACAGCTGCTCCCGGAGGGACAGGGACTGTGGGGACATGGGGACAGGGACATGGGGACAGTGTCACCAACAGGGACAGGGACAGGGACAGGGACAGGGACAGGGACAGGGACAGGGACAGTGTCACCTCAGGGACAGGGACAGCTGCTCCCGGAGGGACAGGGACTGTGGGGACAGGGACATGGGGACAGTGTCACCAACAGGGACAGGGACAGGGATAGGGACAGGGACAGTGTCACCAACAGGGACAGGGACTGTGGGGACATGGGGACAGTGTCACCGACAGGGACAGGGACAGCTGCTCCCGGAGGGACAGGGACTGTGGGGACATGGGGACAGTGACAGGGACAGTGTCACCAACAGGGACAGGGACAGGGACAGGGACATGGGGACAGGGACAGTGTCAGGGACAGTGTCACCAACAGGGACAGGGACAGCTGCTCCCGGAGGGACAGGGACTGCGGGGACAGGGACAGGGACAGGGACAGTGTCACCGACAGGGACAGGGACATGGGGACAGTGTCACCAACAGGGACAGCTGCTCCCGGAGGGACAGGGACTGTGGGGACAGGGACATGGGGACAGTGTCACCCTCAGGGACAGGGACAGGGGCAGGGGCAGGGACTGTGGGGACAGGGACAGGGACTGTGTCACCAACAGGGACAGGGACAGGGACTGCAGGGACAGGGACAGGGACAGGGACAGGGGCAGGGACTGTGGGGACAGGGACAGTGTCACCCCACGGACATGGGAACAGTGACACCCCAGGAAGGGGACACAGGGCCAGGGCACAGATGTCACCCTCCAAGGGACCGCGATGGGCGTCACCCCTGGCACCACCCCCGGGGACACCCCGGTGCCACCACCCCGGTGTCACTCCCTCCCCTGGTGTCACCACCCCAGTGCCACCCGCCCCAGTGTCCCCTGCTGTCCCCTGCTGTCCCCACCTCCTGGTTGGACACCTCCAGCTCCTCCTCGAGGACGGCCACGCGCTCCAGGGCCACCCGCAGCCGCTCCCGCACCTGGGGACAACGGGTGACATTGAGGTGACATCGAGGTGACACCGGGGTGACATCGAGGTGACATTGAGGTGACACCGGGGTGACATCGAGGTGACACCGGGGTGACACCAGGGTGACATCGGGGTGACACCGGGGTGACACCGGGGTGACACTGAGGTGACACCAGGGTGACACTGGGGCGACACCAAGGTCACATTGAGGTGACACCGAGGTGACACCGGGGTGACATCGAGGTGACACCAAGGTGACACCAGGGTGACATTGAGGTGACACCAGGGTGAGATTGAGGTGACACCGGGGTGACACCGAGGTTACACCGGGGTGACATTGAGGTGACACTGGGGTGACACCAGGGTGACACCGGGGTGACATCAAGGTGACATTGGGATGACACCGCGGTGACACCGGGGTGACACCAGGATGACACCGAGGTGACATTGAGGTGACATTGAGGTGACACCAGGGTGACACCGGGGTGACATCAGGGTGACATTGAGGGACACCTGTGTGACCCCAAAGTCCCCCGAGACCCCTCTGGGTCCCTCCAAGGACGCTCGGGGGCCACCAGGTGCCACCAGGTGTGACCAGGTGTGACCAGGTGTGACCAGGTCACCCCAAAACCCCCCAGGGACCCCCAGGGACCCCTCAGGTCACCCCAGGACCCCCCAAAACCCCCCAAAATCCCCCAGGGACCCCCCAGATCACCCCAAAATCCCCCAGGGACCCTCCGGGGACCCCCAAGGGACCCCCCAAGATCCCCTGAGGGACCCCAAACCCCCCCCAAAAAAAACCCCAAACTCCCCCAGGACCCCCCAAAACCCCCCTAAAACCCCCCAAAACCCCCCCAGGGATCCCCCAACCCCCCCCCCAAAAAACCCCAAACCCCCCCAGGGACCCCCCAAACCCCCCCAGGAACCCCACAAAACCCCCCAAGACCCCCCTGAGGACCCCCCAAACCCCCCTACGACACCCCAAAAAACCCCCAAACCCCCCTGAGGACCCCTCCAAGCCCCCCCAGGACCCCCCCAAACCCCCCCAGGGACCCCCCAAACCCCCCCAGGACCCCCCAACCTTCTCATCCAGGGCCTTGTGGTGCCTTGTGGACCCCCCAAGACCCCCCAGGATCCCCCAAAACCCCCCCCAAAAAAACCCCAAACTCCCCTAAAACCCCCCAAACCCCTCCAGGGACCCCCCAAACCCCCCTCCAAAAAACCCCAAACCCCCCCAGGGACCCAAAACCCCCCCAGGGACCCCCCAAACCCCCCCCAAAAAACCCCAAACGCCCCCAGGGATCCCCCAAACCCCCCAGAGACCCCACAAACCCCCCCAAAAAACCCCAAAACCCCCTGAGGACCCCCCAAACCCCCACAGGGACCCCCCAAGGACCCCCCAAAACCCCCCTAAAACCCCCCAAACGACCCCAGGACCCCCCAAAATCCCCCAGGGACCCCCCAAGACCCCCCAAGACCACCCCAGGACCCCCCTAAACCCCTCCAAGGACCCCAAAACCCCCCCAAAAAACCCCCAAACCCCCCTGAGAACCCCCAAAACCCCCTGAGGACCCCCCAAACCCCCCCAGGAACCCCCCAAGACCCCCCAGGACCCCCCAACCTTCTCGTCCAGGGCCTTGTGGTGCCTTGTGGACCCCCCAAGACCCCTTGAGGACCCCCCAAACCCCCCCAAAAAAACCCCCCAAACTCCCCTAAAACCCCCCAAACCCCCCCAGGGACCCCCCAAACCCCCCCAGGGACCCCCAAAACCCCCCAGGGACCCTCCAGGGACCCCCCAAAACCCCCCAGGACCCCCCCAAACTCCCCCAGGGACCCGCCAAGACCCCCCAGGGACTCCCCAAGACCCCCCCAGGACCCCCCAAAACCCCCCCAAAAAAACTCAAACCTCCCCAGGCCCCCCCCAAACCCCCCAAGACCCCCACGAGACCCCCCAAATCCCCCTAGGAGCCCCCCAAACCCCCCTGAGGACCCCCCAAACCCCCCCAAGGACCCCAAAACCCCCCAGGGACCCCCCAAAAAACCCCCAAAACCCCCCAGGACCCCCCAGGACCCCCCAACCTTCTCGTCCAGGGCCTTGTGGTGCCTTGTGGACCCCCCAAGACCCCTTGAGGACCCCCCAAACCCCCCCCAAAAACCCCCCAAACTCCCCTAAAACCCCCCAAACCCCCCCAGGGACCCCCCAAACCCCCCCAGGGACCCCCAAAACCCCCCAGGGACCCTCCAGGGACCCCCCAAAACCCCCCAGGACCCCCCCAAACTCCCCCAGGGACCCGCCAAGACCCCCCAGGGACTCCCCAAGACCCCCCCAGGACCCCCCAAAACCCCCCCAAAAAAACTCAAACCTCCCCAGGGCCCCCCCAAACCCCCCAAGACCCCCACGAGACCCCCCAAATCCCCCTAGGAGCCCCCAAAACCCCCCAAAAAAACCCCCAAACCCCCCAGGGACCCCCCAAGACCCCCAAGAGACCCCCCAGGACCCCCCAAGACCCCCCAGGACCCCCCAACCTTCTCGTCCAGGGCCTTGTGGTGCCTTGTGAACCCCCCAAAACCCCCTAAGGACCCCCCAAAACCCCCTGAGGACCCCCTCAAACCCCCCCAAGGACCCCAAAATGCCCCTGAAAAAACCCCAAACCCTCCAAGGACCCCCCAAAATCCCCCCTAAAACCCCCCAAAACCGACCAAGAACCCCCCCCAAACTCCCCCAAGACCCCCCAGGACCCCCCAGGACCCCCCAACCTTCTCGTCCAGGGCCTTGTGGTGCTCGAAGAGCGACTTGAGGGCCTTGAGCACCTCGACCTCGGAGGAGACCCCGGCCGGGGACTGCGCCTGGCGCTTGACCACGGTCATGCGGAGAGAGCGCTCGTGGCGCGACACCAGGTGCTCCAGGTGCTCCAGCAGCAGCTGGGGACAGCGTTGGGGACATTGGGGACATTGGGGACATCACTGGGGATTGGGGACATCGTGGGGATCAGGGATATTGGGGATGTTGGGGAGATTGGGGACACCAGGGTCATGCGGAGAGAGCGCTCGTGGCGCGACACCAGGTGCTCCAGGTGCTCCAGCAGCAGCTGGGGACAGCGTTGGGGACATTGGGGACATCACTGGGGACATTGGGGACATTGGGGACATTGGGGGGATCAGGGACATCGGGGATATTGGGGACATTGGGGACACCACGGTCATGCGGAGAGAGCGCTCGTGGCGCGACACCAGGTGCTCCAGGTGCTCCAGCAGCAGCTGGGGACAGTGGGGACAGCGTTGGGGACAGTGGGGACATCATTGGGGATCAGGGACATCATTGGGGATTGGGGGGATCAGGGACATTGGGGATATTGGGGACATTGGGGACACCACGGTCACGCGGAGAGAGCGCTCGTGGCGCGACACCAGGTGCTCCAGGTGCTCCAGCAGCAGCTGGGGACAGCGTTGGGGACATCGGGGACATTGGGGACATTGGGGGGATCAGGGACATTGGGGACATTGGGGACATTGGGGGGATCATTGGGGATTGGGGATATTGGGGATGTTGGGGACATTGGGGACACCACGGTCATGCGGAGAGAGCGCTCGTGGCGCGACACCAGGTGCTCCAGGTGCTCCAGCAGCAGCTGGGGACATTGGGGACATCGTTGGGGACATCGTTGGGGACATTGGGGACATCACTGGGGATTGGGGACATTGAGGGGATCAGGGTGTTGGGGACATTGGGGACACCACGGTCATGCGGAGAGAGCGCTCGTGGCGCGACACCAGGTGCTCCAGGTGCTCCAGCAGCAGCTGGGGACAGTGGGGACAGCGTTGGGGACATTGGGGACATCATTGGGGATAAGGGACATCATTGGGGATTGGGGACATTACTGGGGATCAGGGGATTGGGGACATTGGGGACACCACGGTCATGCGGAGAGAGCGCTCGTGGCGCGACACCAGGTGCTCCAGGTGCTTCAGCTGCAGCTGGGGACAGTGGGGACAGCGTTGGGGACATTGGGGACATCAATGGGGATTGGGGACATTGGGGATATTGGGGACATTGGGGACATTGGGGACATCAATGGGGATTGGGGACATTGGGGATATTGGGGATATTGGGGATGTTGGGGACACTGGGGACACCAGGGTCATGCAGAGAGAGCGCTCGTGGCGCGACATCAGGTGCTCCAGGTGCTCCAGCAGCAGCTGGGGACAGCGGGGACAGCGTTGGGGATATTGGGGACATTGGGGACATCATTGGGGATCAGGGACATTGGGGATATTGGGGATGTTGGGGACATTGGGGACACCGCGGTCATGCGGAGAGAGCGCTCGTGGCGCGACACCAGGTGCTCCAGGTGCTTCAGCTGCAGCTGGGGACATTGGGGACAGCGTTGGGGACAGTGGGGACACTGGGGGGATCACTGGGGATTGGGGACATCAGGGATATTGAGGATATTGGGGACATTGGGGACACCACGGTCATGCAGAGAGAGCGCTCATGGCGCGACACCAGGTGCTCCAGGTGCTCCAGCAGCAGCTGGGGACAGCGTTGGGGACATTGGGGACATTGGGGACATTGGGGACATTGGGGGGATCACTGGGGATTGGGGAAATCAGGGACATTGGGGACATTGGGGATATTGGGGACACTGGGGACACCACGGTCATGCGGAGAGAGCGCTCGTGGCGCGACACCAGGTGCTCCAGGTGCTCCAGCAGCAGCTGGGGACAGTGGGGACAGCGTTGGGGACAGTGGGGACATTGGGGACATTGGGGGGATCACTGGGGATCGGGGACATTGGGGGGATCAGGGTGTTGGGGACATTGGGGACACCACGGTCATGCGGAGAGAGCGCTCGTGGCGCGACACCAGGTGCTCCAGGTGCTCCAGCAGCAGCTGGGGACAGCGTTGGGGACAGTGGGGACATTGGGGACATTGGGGACATCACTGGGGATTGGGGGTATCACTAGGGATCGGGGATGTTGGGGATATTGGGACGTTGGGGACACCACGGTCATGCGGAGAGAGCGCTCGTGGCGCGACACCAGGTGCTCCAGGTGCTCCAGCAGCAGCTGGGGACATTGGGGACAGCGTTGGGGACACTGGGGACATCACTGGGGATTGGGGACATCAATGGGGATTGGGGACATCAGGGATATTGGGGATATTGGGGATATTGGGGACACCAGGGTCATGCGGAGAGAGCGCTCGTGGCGCGACACCAGGTGCTCCAGGTGCTCCAGCAGCAGCTGGGGACAGTGGGGACAGCGTTGGGGACATCACTGGGGATTGGGGGGATCATTGGGGATCAGGGATGTTGGGGATATTGGGGACACTGGGGACACCACGGCCATGCGGAGAGAGCGCGCGTGGCGCAACACCAGGTGCTCCAGGTGCTCCAGCAGCAGCTGGGGACAGCGTTGGGGACAGCGTTGGGGACAGTGGGGACATTGGGGACAGTGGGGACACTGGGGGGATCACTGGGGATTGGGGGGATCAGGGACATTGGGGACATTGGGGACATTGGGGACATCAATGGGGATTGGGGAAATCAGGGACATTGGGGATATTGGGGAATGGGAACATCACTGGGGACATTTGGGGATTGGGGACACTGGGGACATTGGGGACACTGGGGACATTGGGGACACCGGTGACACCGGTGACACTGGTGACACCGGTGACATTGGTGACACTGGTGACACTGGTGACATTGGTGACATTGGTGACACAGGTGACATTTGGGGACACTGGTGACACTGGTGACATTGGTGACACTGGTGACACTGGGGAAATTGAGGACACTGGGGACATTCGTGACACTGGTGACACTGGGGACACTGGGAACACTGGGGACATTGGGGACATTGGTGACACTGGTGACACTTGGGGACATTGTGTACATTGGGGACATTTTGGGACAATTGGGCACATTTGGGCACCTTTGGGGATTGGGGACATTGGGGGATTGCGGACATTGGGGACATTTGGGGACATTGTGGACATTGGGGACACTGGTGACACTGGGGACAGGGTGGTGGCGGTGCTCACGCGGGTGTTGTTGCGCTCGGCCTTGAGCTCGGCGATCTCCTCCTCGCGCTCCAGGAGCTGCTCCCGGCACAGGTTCAGCTCCTTGGTCAGCGCCGCCAGCTCCTGGGGACAGCCAGGGGACACTGGGGACACCGGGGACAGCCAGGGGACACTGGGGACACGGGGGACACCGGGGATACCGGGGGGGTGGGGGGGATGGGGGCATTGGGGACACCGGGGACAGCCAGGGGACACTGGGGACACCGGGGACACCGGGGGGTGGGGGATGGGGGCATTGGGGACACTGGGGACAGCCAGGGGACACTGGGGATACCGCGGACACGGGGGGGGGGGGGTTTGGGGACAATGGGGACAATGGGGACATCGGGGACATTGGGGACATCGGGGCGATGGGGGGAATTGGAGCATTGGGGACACTGGGGACATTGGGGACATCGGGGGGGTGGGGGGTGCTGGGGACATTGGGGACATTGGGGACATCGGGGTGCTGGGGACACCGGGGACATCGGGGGGGATGGGGGCATTGGGAACACTGGGGGGATCAGAGGGATTGGGGACAGCGGGGACATCAGGGGGGATGGGGGGATTGGGGACATTGGGGACATCGGGGACACCGGGGGGATGGGGGCATTGGGGGCACTGGGGACACCGGGGACACCGGGGGGGTGGGGGCATTGGTGACATCGGGGACATCAGGGGCATTGGGGACATCGGGGGGCATGGGGGGCGTTGGGAGGATCAGAGGGATTGGGGAAACTGGGGACATTGGGGACATCGGGGACATTGGGGACATTGGGGACATCGGGGACATTGGGGGCATTGGGAACACTGGGGGGCTCAGAGGGATTGGGGACATTGCGGACACCGGGGACATTGGGGGGGATTGGGGACACTGGGAACGTCGGGGACATCGGGGGCATTGGGGACACTGGGGGGATGGGGGGATTGGGGACATTGGGGACATTGGGGACATTGGGGACACCCGGGGGATGGGGGCATTGGGGACACTGGGGCACCGGGGGAGTGGGGAGGATTGGGGACATCGGGGACATTGGCGACATCGGGGGGATGGGGGACACTGGGGGGATCAGAGGGATTGGGGACACTGGGGACACCGGGGACACCGCGGGGGGTGGGGGGGATTGGGGGCACTGGGGACATTGGGGACATCGGGGACATTGGGGACACTGGGGGGGATGGAGGCATTGGGGACATTGGGGACACTGGGGACACCGGGGGGGGGGGGGGGGTTGGGAGCACTGGGGACACCGGGGACACCGGGGGGGTGGGGGGGTAGGGGGGATCAGAGGGATTGGGGACATTGGGGACATTGGGGGCATTGGGGACATTGGGGGATCAGAGGGACTGGGGGCACTGGGGACACTGGGGACACCGGGGGGTATTGCATGGGGGACATCGGGGACATCGGGGACATTGGGGGCATTGGGGACACTGGGGGGCTCAGAGGGATTGGGGACATTGGGGACACCGAGGGGGATGGGGGGATTGGGGACATTGGGGGCACTGGGGGGCATTGGGGACACTGGGGGGATCAGAGGGATTGGGGACATTGGGGACATCGGGGACATTGGGGGCATTGGGGACACTGGGGGGCTCAGAGGGATTGGGGACATTGGGGACATTGGGGGCATTGGGGATACCGGGGACATTGGGGGAGATGGGGGGCATTGGGGACATTGGGGGGATCAGAGGGATTGGGGACACCGGGGACACCGGGGACATCAGGGGGGATGGGGGGGATTGGGGACACTGGGAACGTTGGGGACATTGGGGACAGTAGAGGACCTTTATCCACACCACACCTGCTTTAACCCCACCCACACCTGACCACACCTGGTTTAACCCCGCCTTTAACCACACCACACCTGGTGTAACCCCACCCACACCTGATTTAGCCCCTCCCAAACCACATCACACCTGGTTTGACTCCTCCCACACCACACCTGGTTTAACCACACCACACCTGGTTTGACTCCACCCCTCCTTGACCACACCTGGTTTAACCCCATCTTTAACCACACCCCACCTGGTGTAACAACACCCACCCCACACCTGGTTTAACCCCACCTTTAACCACACCACACCTGGTTTAACCCCACCCACACCTGATTTAGCCCCTCCCAAACCACATCACACCTGGTTTGACCCTTTATCCACACCACACCTGGTTTAACCACACCACACCTGGTTTGACTCCACCCCTCCTTGACCACACCTGGTTTAACCCCATCTTTAACCACACCCCACCTGGTGTAACAACACCCACCCCACACCTGGCTTAACCCCATCTTTATCCACACCACACCTGGTTTATCGACACCACACCCCATTTAACCCCACCCACACCTGACCACACCTGCTTTAACCCCTCCCACACCACGCCTGGTTTATCCACACCACACCTGGCTTAACCCTTCCCCTCTCTGACCACACCTGGTTTATCCCCACCACATCTGGTTTAATCCCACCACACCTGGTTCATCCACACCTTTAACCACACCACACCTGGTTTATCCACACCCCACCCCATTTAACCCCAACCACACCTGACCACACCTGCTTTAACCCCTCCCACACCACGCCTGGTTTATCCACACCACACCTGGCTTAACCCCACTTTTAGCCACACCACACCTGGTTTATCCACACTACACCCCATTTAACCCCAACCACACCTGACCACACACCTGGCTTAACCCTTCCCCTCCCTGAACACACCTGAATTAACCCTTCCCCTCCCTGAACACACCTGGATTAACCCTTCCCCTCCCTGAACACACCTGGCTTAACCCTTCCCCTCCCTGAACACACCTGGATAAACCCCTCCCACACCACACCTGCTTTATCCACACCTGCTTTAACCACACCACACCTGGTTTATCCACACCACACCTGGTCTAACCCCACCTTTAGCCACACCACACCTGTTTTATCCCCCCCACACCCCATTTAACTCCACCCACACCTGACCACACCCCATTTAACCCCTCTGTCCCCCCCAGGTGCGCACCTGTGGCAGGGCGCAGTTGAGCTGGCGCTGCAGCAGGTCCCTCTCGTGGGCCAGGTCGCGCAGCCGCAGGTGCGCCGTGTTCAGCCCCTCCCTGCCCACACCTGGCTTAACCCTTCCCCTCCCTGAACACACCTGGCTTAACCCTTCCCCTCCCTGACCGCACCTGGCTTAACCCTTCCCCTCCCTGAACACACCTGGTTTAACCACACCTATAGACACACCACACCTGGTTTAACCCCTCCCACACCACACCTGCTTTACCCACACCTGCTTTAACCACACCACACCTGGTTTAACCCTTCCCACACCACACCACACCGCACCTGCCTTAACCCCACCTTTATTCACACCACACCTGGTTTATCCACACCACACCTGGTTTAACCCCTCCCACACCACACCTGGTTTAACCATACCCACACCTGACCACACCTGGTTTAACCCCTCCCAAACCACATCACACCTGCTCTAACCTCTCCCACACTATACCTGGTTTATCCACACCACACCTGGTTTATCCACACCACACCTGGTTTAACCCCACCTTTATCCACACCACACCTGGTTTAACCCCTCCCACACCACACCACACCTTGTTTATCCACACCACACCTGGTTTATGCCCCCCACACCCCATTTAACCCCTTCTCTGCCACACCCCACCCCATTTAACCCCTTCTCCACCTCCCCACACCCCATTTAACCCCGCTGTCCCCCCCAGGTGCGCACCTGTGGCAGGGCGCAGTTGAGCTGGCGCTGCAGCAGGTCCCTCTCGTGGGCCAGGTCGCGCAGCCGCAGGTGCGCCGTGTTCAGCCCCTCCCTGCCCACACCTGGCTTAACCCTTCCCCTCCCTGAACACACCTGGATTAACCCTTCCCCTCCCTGACCACACCTGGATTAACCCCACCTACACCACACCTGGTTTATCCACACCTGCTTTATCCACACCACACCTGGCTTAACCCTTCCCCTCCCTGAACACACCTGGTTTAACCCCACCCACACCACACCTGGTTTAACCACACCACACCTGGTTTAACCCCTCCTACACCACACCTGGTTTAACCCCTCCTATATCACACCACACCTGGTTTAACCCTTCCCACACCACACCTGGTTTAACCTTTCCCACACCACACCACACCTGCCTTAACCCCACCTTTATCCACACCACACCTGGTTTATCCACACCACACCTGGTTTATCCACACCACACCTGGTTTAACCCCACCTTTAACCACACCACACCTGGTTTAACCCCTCCCACACCACACCACACCTGGTTTATCTGCAGCACACCTGGTTTATCCACACCACACCTGGTTCAACCCCACCTTTATCCACACCACACCTGGTTTATACACACCACACCCATTTAACCCCAACCACACCTGACCACACCTGGTTTAACCCCTCCCACACCACACCACACCACACCTGGTTTAACCACACCACACCCCATTTAACCCCTTCTCCGCCCCCCCACACCTGGTTTAACCCCTCCCACACCTGTTTTATCCACACCACACCCCATTTAACCCCTCCCTGCCCGGTGTCCCCCCCAGGTGCGCACCTGTGGCAGGGCGCAGTTGAGCTGGCGCTGCAGCAGGTCCCTCTCGTGGGCCAGGTCGCGCAGCCGCAGGTGCGCCTTGTTCAGCCCCTCCTGCCCACACCTGGCTTAACCCTTCCCCTCCCTGACCACACCTGGCTTAACCCTTCCCCTCCCACACCACACCTGGATTAACCGTTCCCCTCCCTGACCACACCTGCTTTAACCTCACCTTTAATCACACCCCACCTGGTTTAATCACACCACACCTGGTCTAACCCCACCTTTAGCCACACCACACCTGGTTTATCCATACCAGGTTTAACCCCTCCCACACCACACCTGGTTTAACCCCACCTTTAATCACACCACACCTGGTTTAACCCCTCCCACACCACACCTGGTTTATCCACACCACACCTGGTTTAACCCCACCTTTATCCACACCACACCTGGTTTATCCACAACACACCCCATTTAACCCCTCCCACACCACACCTGGTTTAACCCCTCCCAAACCACATCACACTTACTTTAACCTCTCCCACACCACACCTTGTTTATCCACACCACACCTGCTTTATCCACACCACACCTGGTTTAACCCTTCCCACACCACACCACACCGCACCTGCCTTAACCCCACCTTTATTCACACCACACCTGGTTTATCCACACCACACCTGGTTTAACCCCACCTTTATCCACACCACACCTGGTTTAACCCCTCCCACACCACACCTGGTTTAACCATACCCACACCTGACCACACCTGGTTTAACCCCACCCACACCACACCACACCTGCTCTAACCCCTCCCACACCTCACCTGGTTTATCCACAGCACACCTGGTTTATCCACACCACACCTGGTTTAACCCCACCTTTATCCACACCACACCTGGTTTAACCCCACCTTTATCCACACCACACCTGGTTTAACCCCTCCCACACCACACCACACCTTGTTTATCCACATCACACCTGGTTTAACTCCTCCCACACCCCATTTAACCCCTTCTCTGCCACACCCCACCCCATTTAACCCCTTCTCCGCCTCCCCACACCCCATTTAACCCCTCTGTCCCCCCCAGGTGCGCACCTGTGGCAGGGCGCAGTTGAGCTGGCGCTGCAGCAGGTCCCTCTCGTGGGCCAGGTCGCGCAGCCGCAGGTGCGCCGTGTTCAGCCCCTCCTGCGTGTCCCGCAGCGTCTCCAGCAGCCGCTCGCGCTCCCGCAGCATCTGCACCATCAGCTGCTCCAGCCCCGGCTCCTCGGCCGCGCCCGAGCCCCGCCGCGGGTCCTCGCTGATGGTGGGCAGCACCTCGCACATCATCCTGCCACACCTGGGCGCACCTGAGTGCACCTGGGCACACCTGGGAACACCTGGGGGGACACAGGATGGGGAGAGGTCAGTGCTTGAACTGAGATTGGGTTGTCTGGGGGTCCTGGGGGTCCTGGCTGATGGTGGGCAGCACCTCGCACATCATCCTGGCACACCTGGGCGCGCCGCGGCGCACCTGGGCACACCTGGGAACACCTGGGGGGAGGAATGATGGGAGCAGTGTGAGCAACTGATCGGAGACTGAACCATCCTGGGGGTCCTGAACCACTCTGGGGGTCCTGGCTGATGGTGGGCAGCACCTCGCACATCATCCTGCCACACCTGGGCGCGCCGCGGCGCACCTGGGCACACCTGGGAACACCTGGGGGGACATGGAGTGGGGAGAGGTCAGTGCTTGAACTGAGATTGGGCTCTTTGGGGGTCCTGGGCCATTCTGGGGGTCCTGGCTGATGGTGGGCAGCACCTCGCACATCATCCTGCCACACCTGGGCGCGCCGCGGCACACCTGGGCACACCTGGGAACACCTGGGGGGACACAACATGAAAGCAGCGTGAGGTGCTGAGCCTCCACTGGGTTCTTTGGGGTCCTGAACCATCCTGGGGGTCCTGAGGGTCCTCGCTGATGGTGGGCAGCACCTCGCACATCATCCTGCCACACCTGGGCGCGCCGCGGCGCACCTGGGCACACCTGGAAACACCTGGGGGGACATGGAATGGGGAGAGATCAGTGCTGGAAGTGAGACTAAACCATCCTGGGGGTCCTCGCTGATGGTGGGCAGCACCTCGCACATCATCCTGGCACACCTGGGCGCGCCGCGGCGCACCTGGGCACACCTGGGAACACCTGGGGGGACATGGAATGGGGAGAGGTCAGTGCTTGAAGTGAGACTGAATCATCCTGGGGGTCCTGACCCACTCTGGGGGTCCTGGCTGATGGTGGGCAGCACCTCACACATCATCCTGGCACACCTGGGCGCACCTGGGCGCACCTGGGCACACCTGGGGACACCTGGGGGGAGGAATGATGGGAGAAATGTGAGGTGCTGAGCCACGACTGAGCTCTCTTGGCATCCTGGGCCATCCTGGGGGTCCTGACTGATGGTGGGCAGCACCTCGCACATCATCCTGCCACACCTGGGCACGCCGCGGCGCACCTGGGCACACCTGGGCACACCTGGGGGACATTGGGTGGGAGGAATGTCAGTAGGTGATCAGAGACTGAACCATCCTGGGGGTCCTGACCCACTCTGGGGGTCCTGGCTGATGGTGGGCAGCACCTCACACATCATCCTGGCACACCTGGGCACACCTGGGCACACCTGGGAACACCTGGGGGGAGGAATGATGGGAGCAATGTGAGCTGCTGAGCCTCAACTGGGTTCTTTGGGGGTCCCAAGACACTCTGGGGGTCCTGGCTGATGGTGGGCAGCACCTCGCACATCATCCTGGCACACCTGGGTGCACCTGGGCACACCTGGGCACACCTGGAAACACTTGGGGGACATGGAATGGGAGGAATGTCAGTGGGTGATCAGAGACTGAACCATCCTGGGGGTCCTGAACCACTCTGGGGGTCCTGGCTGATGGTGGGCAGCACCTCGCACATCATCCTGCCACACCTGGGCGCACCGCGGCGCACCTGGGCACACCTGGGAACACCTGGGGGGACATTGAATGGGGAGAGGTCAGTGCTTGAACTGAGATTGGGTTGTCTGGGGGTCCTGGGCCATCCTGGGGGTCCTCGCTGATGGTGGGCAGCACCTCGCACATCATCCTGCCACACCTGGGCGCGCCGCGGCGCACCTGGGCACACCTGGGAACACCTGGGGGGAGGAATGATGGGAGCAATGTGAGCAACTGATCGGAGACTGAACCATCCTGGGGGTCCTGACCCACTCTGGGGGTCCTGAACCACTCTGGCGGTCCTGAACCACTCTGGGGGTCCTGAACTACTCTGGGGGTCCTGGCTGATGGTGAGCAGCACCTCGCACATCATCCTGGCGCACCTGGGCGCACCTGGGCACACCTGGGGGGACATGGAGTGGGGAGAGGTCAGTGCTTGAACTGAGACTGAACCATCCTGGGGGTCCTGAACCACTCTGGGGATCCTGGCTGATGGTGGGCAGCACCTCGCACATCATCCTGGCACACCTGGGCACACCTGGGCACACCTGGGTGAGGGGATATGGGGTCAGTAACCAGCACTGCTCCAGTCCTGACTAATCCTGGGGATCCTGACCCCACCCTGGGCACACCTGGGCACACCTGGGCACACCTGGGCGCACCTGGGTGCACCTGAGCCCACCTGGGCGCAACTGGGCACACCTGGGCACACCTGGGTGAGGGGATATGGGGTCAGTACCCAGCACTGCCCCAGCCCTGACCCATCCTGGGGGTCCTAAGACCCTCTCGGGGTCCTGGCTGAGGGTGGGCAGCACCTCAAACATCGTCATGGGCACACCTGAGCACACCTGAGCACACCTGGGTGGGGGGATAGGGGGTCAGTACCCGGCACTGCCCCAGCCCTGAACCATCCTGGGGGTCCTGGCCCCACCCTGGGCACACCTGGGCACACCTGGGCGCACCTGGGGACACCTGAGCAAACCTGAGCACACCTGGGCACACCTGGGTGAGGGGATATGGGGTCAGTACCCGGGACCCTCCCAGTCCTGACCCATTTTGGGGGTCCTAAGACCCTCTTGGGGTCCTGGCTGAGGGTGGGCAGCACCTCCCACCTCGTCATGGGCACACCTGAGCACACCTGGGTGCACCTGAGCACACCTGAGTGAGGGGATATGGGGTCAGTACCCGGGACCCTCCCAGTCCTGACCCATTTTGGGGGTCCTAAGACCCTCTTGGGGTCCTGGCTGGGGGTGGGCAGCACCTCCCACCTCATCATGGGCACACCTGGGCACACCTGGGCACACCTGGGTGCACCTGGGCACACCTGGGTGAGGGGATATGGGGTCAGTACCCAGCACTGCCCCAGCCCTGACCCATTGTGGGGTGGGTAGCACCTCCCACATCGTCATGGGCACACCTGGGCACACCTGAGCACACCTGGGCACACCTGGGCACACCTGGGCACACCTGGGCACACCCGGGTGAGGGGATACGGGGTCAGTACCCGGCACTGCCCCAGTCCTGACCCATTTTGGGGGTCCTAAGACCCTCTCAGGGTCCTGGCTGGGGGTGGGCAGCATCTCCCACCTCGTCATGGGCACACCTGGGCACATCTGGGTACACCTGGGCACACCTGGGCACACCTGGGCACACCTGAGCACTGGAGGGCACAATGGGATGAGGGAGGTACTGGGATGAGATGGGGCACTGGGATGAAACGGGGGGTACTGGGGGGCACTGGGATGAAATGGGGGGTACTGGGGGATACTGGGGGATACTGGGGGGTACTGGGATGAAATGAGGGGCACTGGGGGGTACTGGGGGGTACTGGGGGGTACTGGGGGGTACTGGGATGAAATGGGGGGCACTGGGGGGGTACTGGGGGGCAATGGGATGAAATGGGGGTTACTGGGGGGTACTGGGGTGTACTGGGGGGTACTGGAGGTTACTGGGATGAAATGGGGGGCACTGGGGGGCACTGGAGGTTACTGGGATGAAATGGGGCTGGGGAATGCACTGGGGGTGGGGATGGGTTTGGGATGGGGGGTTTGGGTTTGGGATGGGGTTGGGGATGGGGATGGAGGGTTTGGGATAGGGGGTTTGGGATGGGGGATTTGGGATGGGGATGGGGGCACCAGGATTGGGATGGGGATGTTGGAGGTAGAATGGGGATGCCGGGAATGGGATCAGGATGGGGATGGGGATGGGGATGGGAATGGGGATGGGATCAGGATTGGGATGGGGATGCCGGGAATGGGATGGGGATGGGGGTGGGGATGGGATCAGGATCAGGATGGGGATGGGATCGGGATGGGAATGGGGATGGGATCGGGATGGGGATGGGATGGGGATGGGATGGGGATGGGGATGGGGGTGGGGATGGGATCAGGATCAGGATGGGGATGGGATCGGGATGGGGATGGGATGGGGATGGGATGGGGATGGGGATGGGGATGGGGATGGGGATGGGGATGGGATCAGGATGGGAATGGGGATGGGATCAGGATGGGGATGGGATGGGGATGGGGATGGAGATAGGGATGGGATGGGGATGGGATCAGGATCAGGTTCAGGATGGGATTAGGACAGGGATGGGGATGGGATGGGGATAGGGATGGGATCAGGATCGGGACGGGGATGGGATCAGGATGGGGATGGGGGTGGGATCAGGATGGGGATGGGATCAGGATCAGGATGGAGATGGGATCAGGATCAGGATGGGGATGGGACAGGGATGGGATCGGGATGGGGATGGGATCAGGATCGGGACGGGGATGGGATCAGGATGGGGATGGGGATGGGATCAGGATGGGGATGGGATCAGGATGGGGATGGGATCAGGATGGGATCACGGTGAGGATGGGGATGGGATCAGGATGGGGATGGGGATGGGAATGGGGATGGGAATGGGATCAGGATGGGATCAGGATGGGATCAGGATGGGGATGGGATCAGGATCAGGATGGGGATGGGATCAGGATCAGGATGGAGATGGGATCAGGATCAGGATGGGGATGGGACAGGGATGGGATCAGGATCGGGATGGGGATGCCAGGAATGGGATGGGGATGGGGGTGGCGGGGCCGGGCATGGGGATGGGGATGGGGATGGGGGTGGGGATGGGGATGGGGGTGGGGATGGGGATGGCATCAGGATCAGGATGGGGATGGCGATGGCAGGAATGGGATGAGGATGGGATCAGGATGGGGATGGGGATGGGGATGGGGATGGGATCAGGATGGGGATGGGATCAGGATCAGGATGGGATCAGGATGGGGATGGGGATGGGGATGGGATCAGGATGGGGATGGGGATGGGGATGGGATCAGGATGGGGATGGGATCAGGATGGGGATGGGGATGGGGATGGGATCAGGATGGGGATGGGATCAGGATGGGGATGGGGATGGGGATGGGGATGGGGATGGGATCAGGACGGGGATGGGATCAGGATCAGGATGGGGATGGGATCAGGATGGGGATGGGACCAGGATGGGGATGGGGATGGGGATGGGGATGGGGATGGGACCAGGATGGGGATGGGATCAGGATGGGGATGGGGATGGGGATGGGGATGGGATCAGGACGGGGATGGGATCAGGATCAGGACGGGGATGGGATCAGGATCAGGATGGGGATGGCGGGGCCGGGCCCGGGGATGGGATGGGGATGTGGGACGTGGATGCCGGAGGTGGGATGGGATCGGGATGGGGATGCCGGGTTTGGGATGCGGATTTGAGATTTGGGATTTGGCTGCCGGGGCCGGGATGGGGATGCCGGGTTCGGGATGCAGATTTGGGATTTGGGATTTGGCTGCCGGGGCCGGGATGGGGATGCCGGGTTCGGGATGCGGATTTGGGATTCGGGATGCGGATTTGGGATTCGGCATGCGGCTGCCGGGGCCGGGATGGGATCGGGATGGCGATGCCGGATTTGGGATGCGGCTCCTGAGGCAGCGATGGGATCGGGATGCGGATGCCGGATTTGGGATGGGATCGGGATGCAGATGCCGGGTTTGGGATGCGGATTTGGGATTCGGGATGCGGATCTGGGATTCGGGATGCGGATCCGGGATTCGGGATGCGGCTGCCGGGGCCGGGACGGGCTCGGGATGGCGATGCCGGATTTGGGATGCGGCTGCCGGAGGTGGGATGGGATCGGGATGCGGATTTGGGATTCGGGATGCGGCTGCCGGCGGCGGGCCGGGGGTGCCGGGGGTTGGTTCCGGGGGGGCCCGGGGGGGCTCGGGCCCTGCTCCTACCTGGGCTCCGAGCGGCGCTGCGGCAGCTCCGGCGGAGGGAGGCGGCCCGGCGGGGAGGGGGGGCCCCGGGGGGGGGTCGCTGCCGGTCGCCCCCGCACCCGTTCAGGCCCCCAGCGCGCCCCGGGCCCTCCCGAGCCCCGCGGCCGCCGCCCGCCCCCCCCCCCGGTACCGACCCCCCCCCGGCCGGCCCCGCAAAACGCTGCGCGGGCCCTTTAAGAGCGGCGCTGATTGACGGCGCCGCCGACCAATGGGAGCGCGTCCCGGGGCGCCGGCGGCGAGCTGGCCCCGCCCCCGCGGCGGGTGGGAGGGAGGGGCGTGGCCGAGGGGCGAGCGGCCAATGGGAGGGCACGGGGGGCGGGGCCGCGGCGGGGTGATGTCATCGGGCGGGGGCGGGGGCGATGGCGCATGCGCGTTGCCATGGAGACGGCCCCGCCCCCGCGTTGCCATGGGGATGGACCATTTCCCCTCTTCCCCTCCCCCCCCGTGCGTCGCCATGGCAACGGGATCGCGGCGTGCCAAGATGGAGCGCGTCGCCATGGAAACCGGCCAGCGTAGCCATGGAGACTGGATGGAGTCCCCTCCCTCCGTGTTGCCATGGAGACGGAGCATCAGCCAGCCCCCGTTGCCATGGAAACGGGACACTCTTCATGGCGGTCACCATGGACCACCGCATCCAACCCGTTGCCATGGAAACTGACCCCCCATCCCTCTGCGTTGCCATGGAAACTGCCCTTCCACACCCCCCCTTCTGTTGCTATGGAGACGCGGCTCCGCCCCCCTCCCCGGTTGCCATGACGACGAGCCATCCTTCTCCATGTGCGTTGCCATGGAGACAGGAGTTAGGATTCCTCCTCCCTCCCCCCAGGTTGCCATGGAGATGAACCCGCCACCATCCAACCCCGTTGCCATGGAGACGGGATCCCCTCCCCCATCACCTGCATCCTCGTCTCCATGGAAACCGAGCTCTCCCACCCCCCGTTACCATGGAAACCGACCCCTCCGTGTTACCATGGTGACACCCCCCCGTGCCGCCCCGTTGCCATGGTTACCAACCCCCATTTTTCCCTTTTCCCCACCCAAAAAAAGCACCTGGGCCCCTCCCCCCTGCCCAGGGATGGTCACGTGACCCTCAGGTGACAATGAGGTGACACAGGTGGTACTTGGGTGACAGAAGTGACCCCCCCCCCCCACAGGTGACACTCAGGTGACTCAGGTGACCCCCCTCAGGTGACACTGAAGTGACAGAGGTGACAGAGGTGACACTGAGGTGACACAGGTGACCCCCCTCAGGTGACAGAGCTGACACTCAGGTGACACAGGTAACCCACAGGTGACACACAGGTGACACAGGTGACACTCAGGTGACACAGACGACTCCCCTCAGGTGACAGAGATGACACAGGTGACACTCATGACCCCCCCTCAGGTGACACAGGTGACACAGGTGACACTCAGGTGACACTCAGGTGACAGAGGTGACACAGGTGACACTCAGGTGACACAGGTGACCCACCTGGGCCACGCCTTTAAATAGCAGCCAATAAATACTGTACAGAATGTTCCAGATATACACACGGGGGGGGCGGGGCTGGGGGGGTCCTGGGGGGTCCCAGGGGGTCCCAGAAGGTCCCTGGGGATTTTGGGGGGTCCTGGGGGGGTCCCAGGTGACTTTGGGGGGTCCCGGGGGGGTCCCAGAGGATCCTGGGGGGGTCCCAGGTGATTTTTGGGGGGTCCTGGGGGGGTCCCAGAGGATCCTGGGGGGGTCCCAGGTGACTTTGGGGGGTCCCAGGGGGTCCCAAAGGGGTCCCAGGTGACTTTGGGGAGGTCCCAAAGGGGTCCCAGAGGATCCGGGGGGGCTCCCAGGTGATTTTGGGGGGGTCCCGGGGGGTCCCAGAGGATCCTGGGGGGGTCCCAGGTGATTTTGGGGGGTCCCGGGGGGTCCCGGGGGTCTTTGGGGTGTCCTGGGGGTCTTTGGGGTGTCCTGGGGGTTCTACCCCCTCGATTCCAGCGACCTGCGGGGCGAAATTGGGGAGGGGTCAGGGGGGAAATTTGGGGCGGATCAGGATTTGGGGATTTGGGGTTTGGGGACTCGGGAATTTGGGATTTGGGGTTTGGGGACTCAGGATTTTGGGATTTGGGGTTTGGGGACTCGGGAATTTGGGATTTGGGGACTCAGGAATTTGGGGTTTCTGGGTTTGGGGACTCAGATTTTGGGATTTGGGGTCTGGGGACTCAGGGATTTTGGGATTGAGGACTCAGGGATTTTGGTACTCAGGGATTTCGGATTTTGGGATTTGCGGACTTGGGGATTTTGGGATTTGGGAACACAGGATTTTGGTATGAGGGAACACAAGAATTTTGGGATTAGGGAACACAAGAATTTTGGGATTTGGGACGCAGGGATTTGGGGATTTGGGAACACAGGGATTTTGGGATTAGGGATACAGGGATTTTGGGATTTGGCATGCAGGGACTTTGGGGTTTGGGGACTCAGGAATTTCGGGATTTGGGGTGCAGGGATTTTGGGGTTTGGGGTGCAGGGATTTTGGGATTTGGGAACACAGGGATTTTGGGGTTTGGGGTGCAGGGATTTTGGGATTTGGGAACACAGGGATTTTGGGGTTTGGGGTGCAGGGATTTTGGGATTTTGGGGTTTCGGGCTTCGGGAACACAGGGATTTGGGGTTTGGGAACACAGGGATTTTGGGAACACAGGGATTTTGGGGTTTGGGAACACAGGGATTTGGGGGTTTTGGGGTTTTGGGAACCCAGGGATTTTGGGGTTTTGGGGTTTGGAAACACAGGGATTTTGGGGTTTGGGAACGTGGGGATTTTGGGAACGTGGGGATTTTGGGAACACAGGGATTTTGGGAACCCGGGGATTTTGGGGTTTGGGAACACAGGGATTTTGGGAACACAGGGATTTTGGGATGAGGGAACACAGAGATTTTGGGATTTGGGGTGCAGGGATTTTGGGAACCCGGGGATTTTGGGGTTTGGGGTTTGGGGACTCAGGGATTTTGGGATGAGGGAACACAGGGATTTTGGGATTTGGGGTGCAGGGATTTTGGGGTTTGGGGACTCAGGGATTTTGGGAACGTGGGGATTTTGGGAACACGGGGATTTTGGGATTTGGGGTGCAGGGATTTTGGGGTTTGGGAACCCAGGGATTTTGGGATTTTGGGACCCCGGGTATTTGGGGTTTGGGCTCGGGGCGCTCACGAGTAGCTGTTGTGCTGCCGGCGCCGCGCCGTGCGCAGCTTCTCGAAGCGCGCCTCCATCTCCTCCAGCACGCGCGGCGTGTAACGAACCACCAGCTTCACCGAGCCCTGCGCCGCCTTCAGCAGCTCCACCGCGCGCTCGTGCTGCTCCCCCTCCACGCTCTGCCCCCAAAAACCGGGGATGGAGCCCCAAAATCCCACCCAGAAACGGCCCTGACCCCAAAAACCCACCCAGAACCCCAAAAACCCACCCAGAACCCCAAAATCCCTTCAGCAGCTCCACCGCGCGCTCGTGCTGCTCCCCCTCCACGCTCTGCGCCCCAAAACCCGGGATGGAGCCCCAAAAATCCAACCAAAAACGGCCCCGACCCCAAAAACCCACCCAGAACCCCAAAAACACACCCAGAAACTGCCCCAACCCTAAAAACCCGGCATGGAGCCCCAAAAACCCACCCAGAAACTGCCCTGACCCCAAAAACCCACCCAGAACCCCAAAATCCCTTCAGCAGCTCCACCGCGCGCTCGTGCTGCTCCCCCTCCACGCTCTGCCCCCAAAAACCAGGATGGAACCCCAAAAACCCACCCAAAAACCCACCCAAAACCGGCCCTGACCCCAAAAACCCACCCAGAACCCCCAAAACCTAACCAGAACCCCAAAATCCCTTCAGTAGCTCCACCGTGCGCTCGTGCTGCTCCCCCTCCACGCTCTGCGCCCCAAAACCGGGATGGAGCCCCAAAAACCCACCCAGAAACTGCCCTGACCACAAAAACCCAACCAGAAACGGCCCCAACACCAAAAACCCACCCAGAACCCCCAAAACCCACCCAGAACCCCCCAAAACCCACCCAGAAACGGCCCTGACCCTAAAAACCCGGCATGGAGCCCCAAAAACCCACCCAGAACCCCAAAAACCCACCCAGAAACTGCCCCGGCCCCAAAAACCCACCCAGAACCCCAAAAACCCACCCAGAAACTGCCCCGGCCCCAAAAACCCACCCAGAACCCCAAAAACCCACCCAGAACCCCAAAATCCCTTCAGCAGCTCCACCGCGCGCTCGTGCTGCTCCCCCTCCACGCTCTGCCCCCAAAACCGGGATGGAGCCCCAAAATCCCAACCAGGACCCTAAAAACCCTCCCAGAAACTGCCCCGGCCACAAAAACCCACCCAGAATCCCAAAAACCCACCCAGAAACTGCCCTGGCCCCAAAACCCACCCAGAACCCCAAAAACCCACCCAAAACCGGCCCTGATGCCAAAAACCCAACCAGAACCCCAAAAACCCACCCAGAAACTGCCCTGACCCCAAAAACCCACCCAGAACCCCAAAAACCCACCCAGAACCCCCAAAACCCACCCAAAAACTGCCCAGGCCCCAAAATCCCAAACAGAAACTGCCCTGACCCCAAAAACCGACCCCAACCCCCATTTTAACCACTTTAAATGCCCCAAAACCCCAATTTATCCACCCCAAACCCCAATTTAACCCTTCAAACCCCAATTTAACCCTTCAAACCCCAATTCACCCACCCCAAACCCCAATTTAACCCTTCAAACCCCAATTTAACCCTTCAAACCCCAATTTAACCCTTTAAACCCCAATGTACCCACTCCAAACCCCCCAAAACCCCAATATAACCCCACAAAAACCCCAAAATCGCCGTGTTTCACCCCAAACCCTCACCACTCCGTTGACACTCAGCAGCTGGTCGCCCCGTTTGAGCCCGCCGTGGCGGTCGGCCACCCCAAACCCCAATTTAACCCTTCAAACCCCAATTTAACCCTTCAAACCCCAATGTATCCACTCCAAACCCCAATTCACCCACCCCAAACCCCAATTTAACCCTTCAAACCCCAATTTAACCCTTCAAACCCCAATTTACCCACCCCAAACCCCAATTTAACCCTTCAAACCCCAATTCACCCACCCCAAACCCCAATTTAACCCCCTAAAAACCCCAAAATCGCCGTGTTTCACCCCAAACCCTCACCACTCCGTTGACGCTCAGCAGCTGGTCGCCCCGTTTGAGCCCGCCGTGGCGGTCGGGACCCCAAACCCCAATTTAACCCTTCAAACCCCAATGTACCCATTCCAAACCACCCAAAAACCCCAAAATCGCCGTGTTTCACCCCAAACCCTCACCACGCCGTTGACACTCAGCAGCTGGTTGCCCCGTTTGAGCCCGCTGTGGCAGTCGGCCACCCCAAACCCCAATTTAACCCTTCAAATCCGAATTTAACCCTTCAAACCCCAATTCACCCACCCCAAACCCCAATTCACCCACCCCAAACCCCAAAATCGCCGTGTTTCACCCCAAACCCTCACCACTCCGTTGACGCTCAGCAGCTGGTCGCCCCGTTTGAGCCCGCCGTGGCGGTCGGCCACGCCAAACCCCAATTTAACCCTTCAAACCCCAATTTAACCCTTCAAACCCCAATGTATCCATTCCAAACCCATCCCAAACCCCAATTTAACCCTTCAAACCCCAATGTATCCACTCCAAACCCCCCAAAACCCCAATATAACCCCCTAAAAACCCCAAAATCGCCGTGATTCACCCCAAACCCTCACCACTCCGTTCACACTGAGCAGCTGGTCGCCCCATTTGAGCCCGCTGTGGCGGTCGGCCACCCCAAACCCCAATTTAACCCTTCAAACCCCAATTTAACCCTTCAAACCCCAATTTAACCCTTCAAACCCCAATTTACCCACCCCAAACCCCAAAAGCGCCGTGTTTCACCCCAAACCCTCACCACTCCGTTGACGCTCAGCAGCTGGTCGCCCCGTTTGAGCCCGCCGTGGCGGTCGGCCACGCCAAACCCCAATTTAACCCTTCAAACCCCAATTTAACCCTTCAAACCCCAATGTACCCATTCCAAACCACCCAAAAACCCCAAAATCCCCAGGTTTCACCCCAAACCCTCACCACTCCGTTGACGCTGAGCAGCTGGTCGCCGCGTTTGAGCCCGCCGTGGTGGTCGGCCACCCCAAACCCCCCAAAAATAACCCCAAAATCCCAACTGACCCAATCCAAACCCCAATTTATCCACTCCAAAACCCCCAAAACCCCAATTTATCCACTCCAAACCCACCCACAAACCCCAAAATCGCCAGGTTTCACCCCAAACCCTCACCACGCCACTGACACTCAGCAGCTGGTCGCCCCGTTTGAGCCCGCCGTGGCGGTCGGGACCCCAAATCCACCCCAAACCCCCCAAAACCCCAATTTAACCCTTCAAACCCCAATTCACCCACCCCAAACCCCAATTCACCCACCCCAAACCCCAAAATCGCCGTGTTTCACCCCAAACCCTCACCACTCCGTTCACACTGAGCAGCTGGTCGCCCCGTTTGAGCCCGCCGTGGCGGTCGGGACCCCAAACCCCAATTTAACCCTTCAAACCCCAATTTACCCACCCCAAACCCCAATTTAACCCTTCAAACCCCAATCCACCCACCCCAAACCCCCCAAAACCCCAATATAACCCCCTAAAAACCCCAAAATCGCCGTGTTTCACCCCAAACCCTCACCACTCCGTTGACGCTGAGCAGCTGGTCGCCCCGTTTGAGCCCGCCGTGGCGGTCGGGACCCCAAACCCCAATTTAACCCTTCAAACCCCAATTTACCCACCCCAAACCCCAATTTAACCCTTCAAACCCCAATTTAACCCTTCAAACCCCAATGTACCCATTCCAAACCACCCAAAAACCCCAAAATCCTCGGGTTTCACCCCAAACCCTCACCACTCCGTTGACGCTGAGCAGCTGGTCGCCCCGTTTGAGCCCGCCGTGGCGGTCGGCCACCCCAAACCCCAATTTAACCCTTCAAACCCCAATTTACCCACCCCAAACCCCCCAAAACCCCAATATAACCCCCTAAACACCCCAAAATCCCCAGGTTTCACCCCAAACCCTCACCACTCCGTTGACACTCAGCAGCTGGTCGCCCCGTTTGAGCCCGCCGTGGCGGTCGGCCACCCCAAACCCCAATTTAACCCTTCAAACCCCAATTTAACCATTCAAACCCCAATTTAACCCTTCAAACCCCAATTTATCCACTCCAAACCCACCCAAAAACCCCAAAATCGCCGTGTTTCACCCCAAACCCTCACCACTCCGTTGACGCTGAGCAGCTGGTCGCCGCGTTTGAGCCCGCCGTGGCGGTCGGCCACCCCAAACCCCAATTTAACCCTTCAAACCCCAATGTATCCACTCCAAACCCCAATTTAACCCTTCAAACCCCAATTTAACCCTTCAAACCCCAATTTACCCACCCCAAACCCCAATTCACCCACCCCAAACCCCAATGTACCCATTCCAAACCACCCAAAAACCCCAAAATCGCCGTGTTTCACCCCAAACCCTCACCACTCCGTTGACGCTGAGCAGCTGGTCGCCCCGTTTGAGCCCGCCGTGGCGGTCGGCCACGCCGCCCGGGATGACGCGCGAGATGTAGATGGGCGAGTTCTGCTCCTTGCCCCCCATGATGTTGAAGCCCAAACCCTCCTCGGTCTTGGGCAGCTCCACCACCCGCGGGTGCGCGTGGCCCTCGCTGGCCGCGAAGGCCGCCACCGTGGCCTGGGGACAGTGGGGACATTGGGGGTGTTGGGGGACATTGGGGGGGTTGGGGGTGTTTGGGACATTGGGGACATTGGGGACATTGGGCAGCTCCACCACCCGCGGGTGCGCGTGGCCCTCGCTGGCCGCGAACGCCGCCACCGTGGCCTGGGGACAGTGGGGACAGTGGGGGTGTTGGGGACATTGGGGACATTGGGGTGATTGGGGACATTGGGGGCGTTTGGGGCACAGAGAACATTGGGGACATTGGGGACATTGAGGGTATTGGGGACACTGGGGACATTGGGGATGTTGGGGACATTGGGGATGTTGGGGACATTGGGGTCACTGGAGGTGTGGGGGCATTGGGGTCATTGGGGCATTGGGGGCGTTGGAGATGTTGACGGTATTGGGGACATTGGGGACATTGGGGACATTGGGCAGCTCCACCACCCGCGGGTGGGCGTGGCCCTCGCTGGCCGCGAACGCCGCCACCGTGGCCTGGGGACACCAAGGGGACAGTGGGGACACTGGGGGGGTTGGGGACATTGGGGACATTGGGGGTGTTGGGGACATTGAGGACATTCAGGACAATGGGGACATTGGGGGCGTTTGGGGCACAGAGAACATTGGGGACATTGGGGACATTGGGGACATTGGGGACATTGGGGGGACATTTGGGGACATCGAGTTGTTTTGGGGTCCCCAGGGCTATTTTGGGGTCCCTTAGGGATATTTTGGGGTCCCCCAGTGATATTTTAGGGTCCCGGGGTGTTTTTGGTGTCCCTAGGGCTATTTTGGGGTCCCTTTGGTCTATTTTGGGGTCCCGGGGTGTTTTAGGGGTCCCCCAGGATGTTTTGGGGTCCCCCAGTGATATTTTAGGGTCCCGGGGTGTTTTTGGGGTCCCCAGGATGTTTTGGGGTCCCAGGATGTTTTTGGGGTCCCCCAGGACGTTTTAGGGTCCCTTAGGGATGTTTTTGGGGTACCTTGGCGGTGGCGTGGGCGCGGATTTCGGGGCTCCCCGCGATGTCCAAGGTGTCGTAGAGCTGCTCATAGACCTGGGGGGGACCCCGGGGTTGGGGGGACCCCAAAACCCCCGGGAGCCCCCCCGGGAGCAGCTGCAGAGATTTGGGGGGTGGTTTGGGGGTTTTTGGGGCGGTTTTGGGGGCGGTTTTGGGGTTTTGGGGGCGGTTTTGGGGGGGGTTTTAAGGCGGTTTTGGGGCGGTTTGGGGTTTTTTGGGGTGGTTTTGGGGCGGTTTGGGGGGTTTTGGGGCGGCTTTGGGGTTTGGGGGGTTTTGGGGGTGATTTTGGGGGGTTTTTGGGGTTGGTTTTGGGGTGGTTTTGTGGGGTTTTTGGGGTGATTTTTAGGGGTTTTTGGGGTGGTTTTAGCGGTTTTTGGGATGGTTTTTGGGGGGTTTTGGGGCAGTTTTTGGGGTGGCTTGGGGCAGTTTTGGGGTTTTTGGGTGATTTGGGGGGGTTTGGGGTGGTTTTGGGGCAGTTTCGGGGTTTTCGGGGTGATTTTGGGGGGTTTTTGGGGTAGTTTGGGGGGTTTTGGGGGTGGTTTTAGGGGTTTTTGGGGGTTTTGGGTCAGTTTTGGGGTTTTGGGGGTGGTTTTAGGGGTTTTTGGGGCCGTTTTGGGGTGGTTTTTGGGGTTTTTGGGGGATTTGGGGGCGGTTTTGGGGTTTTTGGGGTGGTTTGGGGGGTTTTAGGGGGTTTGGGGGTTTTTGGGGCGGTTTTGGGGTAGTTTTGTGGGGATTTTGGGGTGGTTTTGGAGTTTTTGGGGTGGCTTTGGGGGGTTTTTGGGGCGGTTTTGGGTTTTTGGGGTGGTTTTAGTGGTTTTTGGGGCAGTTTTTGCGGGGTTTTGTGGGGCTTCTGGGTGGTTTTGGGGGTTTTTGGGGTGATTTTTGGGGTGGTTTTAGGGGGTTTTGGGCCAGTTTTGGGGGTTTTTGGGGCGGTTTTGGGTTTTTTTGGGGTGGTTTTGGGGCGGTTTGGGGGTTTGGGGGGGGTTTTGGGACGGTTTTGGGAACGGTTTTGAGGTTTTTGGAACAGTTTTGGGGTTTTGGGGGCGGTTT
>NC_140062.1:332891-356565 GCF_963513975.1 Fringilla coelebs
CATAAAAACTGGAGAGCCCAAAAACTGGATACCCCAAAAACTGGATACCCCAAAAACGGGAGACCCTAAAAATGGGAGAGGCTAAAAACTGGATACCCCAAAAACGGGAGACCCTAAAAATGGGAGAGGACAAAAATGGGAGAGCCCAAAAACTGGATACCCCAAAAATGGGAGAGCACAAAAAATGGGATACCCTAAAAATGGGACAGGACAAAAATGGGAGAGCATAAAAATGGGATACCCCAAAAATAGGAGAGCATAAAAATGGGATACCCTAAAAATGGGAGAGCATAAAAATGGGATACCCCAAAAACAGGAGAGTATAAAAATGGGAGGGCCCAAAAATCGGATACCCCAAAAATGGGAAAGCACAAAAATGGGATACCCCAAAAATGGAACAGGACAAAAATGGGACACCCCAAAAATGGGAGAGCCCAAAAATGGGATACCCCAAAAACGGGATATCCCAAAAAACAGGGACACCCCTGGAACGGGGACATCCCGGAACCGGGATACCCCAAAAACGGGACACACCCAAAATGGGGACACACCAGAACCGGACACCCCGGAACTGGGACACCCCAAAAACAGGATACTCCGGAATGGGGACACACCAGAACCGGGACACCCCAAAAACGGGGACACCCCTGGAATGGGGACACCCCGATACAGGGATACCCGAAATGGGGACACCCCAAAACTGGGACACCCCTTGAATGGGGACACCCCGATACAGGGATACCCGAAATGGGGACACCCCAAAACTGGGACACCCCTGGAATGGGGACACCCCGATACAGGGATACCCGAAATGGGGACACCCCAAAACTGGGACACCCCTGGAATGGGGACACCCCAAAGCTGGGACACCCAAAAACAGGATACCCCGGAATGGAGACACACCAGAACCGGGACACCCCAGAACCGGGACACCCGGAATGGGGACACCCCAGAACCGGGACACCCCAGAACCGGGACACCCCTGGAGCTGGCGCCCTCAGAACCTGGACACCCCCAACAGGGACACCCTGGAATGGGGATACCCCAAAACTGGGGACTCCCCAGAACCGGGACACCCCGGAACAGGGACACCCCGGAATGGGGACACCCCCAGAACAACAGGGACACCCCCAGAGCTGGCGTCCCCGGAACCTGGACACCCCAGAACCGGGACACCTCGGAATGGGGACACCCCCAGAACTGGGACATCCTGGATCCGGCACCCCCAGAACGGGGACACCCCAGAACGGAGCCACCCCCAGAGCAGGGACACCCCCAGAATAGGGACACCCCGGAACGCCCGGCACGAGGGGCGCAGGGACACAGAGAGACACAGAGAGAGCGGCGCTGGCACGACGCGCCCGCCGCAGGATGGACCCACCTGGCCAACTAGACGTTGGCCAACGTCAATGGAAGGTTGGCCAACCTCAATGGAAGACTGGCCAACCTTAATGGAAGACTGGCCAACCTCAATGGAAGACTAGCCAACCTCAACGGAAGGTTGGCCAACCTCAATGGAAGATTGGACAACCTCAATGGTAGGTTGGGCAACCTCAATGAAAGACTGGCCAACTTCAATAGAAGATTGGACAACCTCAATGGAAGGTTGGACAACCTCAATGGAAGGCTGGAGAAACTCAATGGAAGGTTGACCAACAGGAGCTCTACCCATGGGCTCGGCCAACTTGGACGCTTGGCCAATGGAAGGTTGACCAAGGTCTACTCATAGGCTCGGCCATCTTAAGATGCTTGGCCAATGGAAGGTTGACCAATGGAAGGTTGACCGAGGTCTACCCAAAGGCTCGGCCAACTTGGATGCTTGGCCAACGAGTGGTTGGCCAATGGAAGGTTGACCAATGGAAGGGTTGGCCAATTGAAAGTTAACCAATGGGAGCTCTACCCATAGGCTCGGCCGGCTGAACACTTGGCCAACAGGGTTGCTGACCAATGGAAGGCTGCCCAATGGCACCTCAACCTGTAGGTTTGGTCAACTTGGATGCTTGGACAATGTGTGGTTAGCCAACGGAAGGTTGACCAATTGGGCGGTTGGCCAATGGAAGGTTGACCAACGGGTTCTTGACCAACAGAAGGTTGACCAACAAGAACTCTACTCATAGGCTCGGCCAGCTGGACATTTGACCAACAGGTGGTTGGCCAATGGTAGCCCTGACCAACAGAATGTTGGCCAACGGGTGGTTGGCCAACTGGACACTTGGCCAATGGTAGCTCCACTCACAGTCTTGGCCAACTGAAGCCTTGGTCAACGGTACCCTTGGCCAATCGCAGTGATGTTTCCCTGTAATTTGGCTAATCAAACTCTTGGCCAACCACAGCCTCGGTCACCTGCAGTTGGGCTACCTGGAGCCTTGGTCAACCCCAGCCTTGGCCAACCAACTGGAGCCTTGGCCAACCACGGCCTTGGCCAACCAATCGGAGCTATAGCCAACTGCGTCCTTCACAACGGTAGCCTTGGCCAACTGCAGCCTTGACCAACCACTGCGTTGGCCAACCAATTGTTGCCTTGGCCAATGGGAGCCTTGACCAACCACAGCCTTGGCCAACCATTGACTTGGTCAACCATGGCCTCGGCCAATCAACTGGAACTATAGCCAACTGCAGCCTTCACAACGGAACCTTGGCCAATGGGAGCGTTGGCCAACTGCAGCCTTGGTCAACCACAGCCTTGGCCAACCAACTGGAGCCTTGGCCAACGGGAGCCTTGGCCAACCAACTGTAGCCTTGGCCAACCAACGGGAGCCTTGGCCAACCACGGCCTTGGCCAACCACGGCCTTGGCCAACAATAGCCTTGGCCAACCAACGGGAGCCTTGGTCAACCATGGTCTTGGCCAACCAACGGGAGCCTTGGTCAACCAACGGGAGCCTTGGCCAACCACGGCCTTGGCCAACCACGGCCTTGGCCAACTGTAGCCTTGGTTGCCTGTAGTTTGGCCACCTGGAATCTTGACCAATGGTAGCCATGACTGATTGTAGGCTGGCCAACAATACCACCGGCCAACTGTAGCTTGGCAAACCGTAGCCTTGGTCAACCATCCCATTGGCCAGCCATCACCTCGGCTGCGTGGAGTTTGGCTACCTGGAGCCTTGGCCACCGCCTGTAGCTCTGCTGGTCCCTTGACTAGCCACAACCTTGGCCACCACCTGTCCCTCAGCTGGGCCGTAGCCTCGGCCAACCACGGCCTTGGCCACCACCTGGAGTCCAGCAGTGGCCGTACTTTGGCCACCTGTAGCCCTGCTTACCTGCAGCCTGGTTACCTCGGCCATTGGTAGCCCTAAAACTGCATCACCTGCAGCCCTGACCACCTGTGAATTTGGCCACCTACACCTTGGCCACCTGTGTCCTTGACCGCTGGTCCACCTCTAGTTTGGCCACCCAATAGTCTTTGGCCACCTGAGACCTTGCCACTTGTAACCTTGGCCACTGGTAGCCGTGGCCACCTGTAGCTTGTCCACCTGAACCCTTGGCTACCAGTAGCCTTGGCCACCTGTAATCTTGACCATTGATAGCCTTGACCACCTGTACCTTGACCACCTGTACCCCTGGCCAGCAGTAGCCTTGACCACTGGTAGCCTTGGCTACCAGCAGCCTTGGCCACCGGTACCTTGACCACCTGAACCCTTGACCACTGGTAGCCTTGGCCACCAGTAGCTTTGGCCACCTGGACCCTTGACCACCAGTAGCTTTGGCCAACTGTACCTTGACCACGAATAGCCTTGGTCACCTGTATCTTGACCACCTGAACCCTTGGCTACCAGAAGCCTTGGCCACCTGTAGCTTGTCCACCTGAACCCTTGACCACCTGTACCTTGACCACTGGTAGCCTTGGCCACCAGTAGCCTTGGCCACCTGAACCCATGACTACTGGTAGTCTTGGCCACCAGTAGATTTGACCACCTGAACCCTTGGCTACCAGAAGCCTTGTCCACCTGTAGCTTGTCCACCTGTAACTTTGACCACTGGTAGCCTTGGCCACCTGTATCTTGACCACCTGAACCCTTGACCACTGGTAGCATTGACCACCAGTAGCTTTGGCCACCTGGACCCTTGACCACTGGTAGCCTTGGCCACCTGGACCCTTGACTACCAGTAGCTTTGGCCACCTGTAGCCTTGGTCACCTGTATCTTGACCACCTGAACCCTTGACCACTGGTAGCCTTGGCCACCAGTAGCTTTGGCCACCTGGACCCTTGACCAATGGTAGCTTTGGCCACCTGGACCCTTGACCAATGGTAGCTTTGGCCACCTGTAGCCTCACTCGGCCGCCGCCCAGTCGCCGCAGGCCCCGCCCCGGTACTTACCTGGCGCCCGGCCCGGGGGGACCACGGGGCCCCCCAGGTGTGTGTGTGGGGGTCAGACATGCGGAGTTGGGGGGGCTGGGGGATTTTGGGGGCCCGGGGGGGGGGTCTGGGGGTACTCACAGTGCATGTCCCGCTCGTGCTCGTACTCGATGAAGGCGTAGCCACGTGGCTTCCCCGAGCGCTTGTTGTACACCATGTAGATCTGCAAGGGTGGGACAGGTGGGGACAGGTGAGGGACCCCAAAAATAGGGGGGGGACACACACAGGTGTGACCCCCCCACCCCGGGCAATGGTCACGGGGATGTTTGGGGGGGTCACAGAGAGGTGATTGTACTCCAGGTGTGACACCCCAAAATAAGGATTTGGGGACAGGTGTGACTCCCCTGGAGAGCACGGGGTGTTTGGGGGTGCATTTTTGGGGGTGACCCCCCCCCACTCACCCTCTTGATGGGGCCGTAAACCTCAAACTCTCGGCGCAGCTTCGACTCCGTCGTGTCGTAATTCTGGGAAGAAATGAGGAGGGGTGACCCCAAAATTGAGAGGGGGGAGTTTCCAAGAACTGGGAGATCCCAAAAATTGGGAAAACCCACAAAAATCTGGAGAAGACCCCAAAGATTGAAGAGAAACCCAGAAATTAGTGGGGAGCACCACAGAGCTCCACAGATTAAAGGGAGATCCCACAGATCAGGGGGAAAACCCGCAATTAAGGGGGACCACATGGATTGGGGAACCCCAAAGATTGAGAGGACACCCCCAAGAGCCTGGGGAAACCCCAAAAATCGGTGTGAGTCCCCCAGAATTGGGGGGGACCCCATTTCCTCCCCCCAGCACTCACCACTCTGGCCACGAACAGGGTTTTGAAGGCATCTCCTTGAGCATTGGGGTCATTGTGGGGGTCCCCTGGGGGAAAAGAGGAAAAAAGAGGGGGTCAGGAGGGGTCAGAGGAAAAGGGGGACCCCCCCCAGCCCCATGGGAGCCCCCCAGCCCCACAGAACCCCTCCCAACTTACAGAGCTTGAGCTCAGACTCCACCTCCTGCTGCCTTCGCTCGATCTTCTCCCGTCGCTGTTGGGGGGGAAAAAAAGGGGGAAAAGTGACCAAAAAATGGGGCTTGGGGTGACCTCAGGGGGTCCCCAAACCCACAGATTCCACCCCAAAATCCAGTGGGGACCCCAAAAAACCCCGGTGGTGGAGGGGGAGAGTGACCCAGGAGGATTCCCTAAAACCCAGGGCGGGGATGAACCAAATTCTGCCTTGATGACGAGCTGAAATTTAGGGAAACGAAACCCCCTTGGTGTCAGTTTTGGGGACCCCCCCAGCACCCCCAGCCAGGTGGGGAAGGGGCTGAGCCCCTCTGGGGGGGTCTGGACCCGGTTTTGGGGGGTTTGCCCCCAGTTTTGGGGGGTTCTGGACGTACCTTGCGCTCCATGCGCTCCTCGCGCGTCTCGGCGCGCGTCGGCGGGGGCGCATCGCGGGGGTCCTGGGGGGACGCACAGGGGTTTGGGGGGGTCCAGGAGGGGTTTGGGGGGGTCCAGGAGGGTTTGGGGGGCTCCAGGAGGGTTTGGGGGGCTCCAGGAGGGCCTGGGGGGAGTCCAGGGTGGAGTTATGGGGGATTTGGGGGGATTCAGGGGGGAATTATGGGGTTCCAGGGCGGCTTTTGGGAGTTTTGGGGTGGGATTTTGGGGGTCTGGGGCTGTTTTGGGGAGTTCTGGGGGTCCAGGAGGATTTTGGGGAGTTCTGGGGTGGGGTTTGGGGGATTCTGGGGGTCTGGGGGAGTCCAGGGTGGGGTTATGGGGGATTTGGAGGGATTCAGAGGAGAATTTTGGGGGTCCGGGCTGGTTTTGGGGGTCCGGGGCTGTTTTGGGAAGTTCTGGGGGGGAATTTTGGGGGGCTGGGTTGGAGTTTTGGGGGTCTTGGGGGATTCTGGGAAGGGTTTTGGGGATGGGGAAGGGGTTTGGAGGGATTCCAGGATGGAGTTATGGGGGATTTAGGGGGATGCAGGGGAGGATTGTGGGGGTCCAGGACAGTTTTGGGGAGTTCTGGGGTGGGGTTTTGGGGGTCTGGGGCTGTTTTGGGGAGTTCTGGGGGTCCAGGAGGATTTTGGGGAGTTCTGGGGTGGGGTTTTGGGGGTCTGGGGCAGTTTTGGAGAGTTCTGGAGGGAGGTTTGGGGGGCTGGTGTGGGGTTTTGGGGGATTCCAGGTATCTGGAAAGGGTTTCTGGGGTCCTGGGGGTTTGGGGGGCAGAGTTATGGGGGTCTGGGGGGAGTCCAGGATGAGGTTATGGGGAATTTGGGGGAATGCAAGGGAGGATTTTGGGGGTCCGGGGTGGTTTTGGGGAGTTCTGGGGTGGGGTTTTGGAGACCCAAGGTGGGGTTTTGGGGTCTGAGAAGGGTTTTGGGGGTCTGGGCGGGAATTTGAGGGTGGGGAGGGGGTTTGGAGCAGGGTTATGGGGGTCTGGGGGGAGTCCAGGATGAGGTTTTGGGGGATTCTGGGGGTCTGGGCGGGGTTTTGGGGAATTCTGGGGTGGGGTTTTGGGGGTCTGGGGCTGTTTTGGGGAGTCCTGGGGGTCTGGTCAGGGTTTTGGGGAGCTCTCTGGTGGAGTTTGGGGGTCTGGGTAGGGTTTTGGGGAGTTCTGGGGTGGGGTTTGGGGGTCTGGGGAGGGTTTTGGGGAGCTCTGGGGTGGGGTTTTGGGGGATTCTGGGGGTCTGGGTAGAGTTTTGGGGAGTTCTGGGTGGGGTTTTGGGGTATTCTGGGGTTCTGGTCAGGGTTCTGGGGGTCTGGGCAGGGTTTTGGGGAGTTTTGGGGTGGGGTTTGGGGGATTCTGGGGGTCTGGAGTGGGGTTTTGGGGGTCTGGTCAGGGTTTTAGGTGTCCCAGGGGGTTTTGGGGAGTTTTGGGGTGGGGTTTGGGGGGATTCTGAGGGTCTGGTCAGGCTTTTGGGGGTCTGAGCAGGGTTTTGGGGGGTCTGTGCAGGGTTTCGGGGGTCCCAGGGGGTTTTGGGGGTCTGAGCAGGGTTTTGGGGGTCTGGGCAGGTTTTGGGGGGTCTGGGCAGGGTTTTGGGGGTCCCAGGGGGTTTTGGGGGTCTGGTCAGGGTTTTGGGGGTGTGGGCAGGGTTTTGGGGGTCTGGTCAGGCTTTTGGGGGGTCCCAGGGGATTTTGGGGGTCTGGTCAGGGTTTTGGGGGTCTGGGCAAGGTTTTGGGGGTCTGAGCAGGGTTTTGGGGGTCTGGGCAGGCTTTTGGGGGTTTGGGCAGGTTTTGGGGGTCCCAGGGGGTTTTGGGGGTCTGGTCAAGGTTCTGGGGGTCTGGGCAGGCTTTTGGGGGTCTGGTCAGGTTTTGGGGGGTCCCAGGGGATTTTGGGGGTCTGGGCAGGTTTTGGGGGTCCCAGGGGGTTTTGGGGGTGTGGGCAGGGTTCTGGGGGTCTGGTCAGGTTTTGGGGGGTCCCAGGGGGTTCTGGGCAGGTTTTGGGGGTCTGGGCAGGTTTTGGGGGGTCCCAGGGGTTTGGGGTACCTCGAACTCCCGGATGTAGGGCGCGATGCCGCTGTAGGGTTGGTTGTGGTGCTTCTCGTGGGGTAACTTCTCCAGGGGGGGCAGGTAAGGGATGGGGTCCCGGGGGGCAAAAAGGGCCAAAAGGTTGGGGGGCAGGAACTGCGTCATCCTGGGGGGCTCTGGGGGGGCACAGGGTGGGTCAGGACCCCCTGAACCCACCCAAAATCATCCTAAAATATCCAAAAATTCCCAAATTCTGCCCTCGCTGCAGCCGCTTCATCCCACACCGGACCCCCAAAAACTCACCCCAACCCCACAGCCTCACCTGGGACCCCCCAAAACCCTCCTGGGACCCCCCAGTCCCATTCCAGACCCCCAAAAACTCAACTGAGACCCCCCAAAATCCCCTCCTGACCCACATAACCCTGCCCTGGACACCCCCAGACCCATTCCAGACCCCCAAAACCCTCCTGGGTCCCTCTCACCCCACACCAGCCACCCCCAGACCCCCAAAATCCCCTCCTGACCCCCATAACCCTGCCCTGGACACCCCCAGACCCATTCCAGACCCACAAAACCCCACCTGGGTTTCCCCCATCCCATTCCAGACCCCCAAAAACTCAACTGAGACCCCCCAAAAGCCTCCTGGGTCTCTCTCACCCCACACGAGCCACCCCCAGACCCCCAAAACCCCCTCCTGACACCAATAACTTCAGTCCAGACACCCCCAGACCCATTTCAGACCCCCAAAACCTCAACTGAGACCCCCAAAACCCTCCTGGGTCCCTCTCACCCCACACCAGCCACCCCCAGACCCCCAAAATCCCCTCCTGACACCAATAACCTCAGCCCAGACACCCCCAGACCCATTTCAGACCCCCATGACCCCACCTGAGCCCCCCCAAAACTCTCCTAGGCCCCTTTCGCCCCACACCAGCCACCCCCAGACACATCCCAGACCCCCGTAACCCAACCCGGGACCCCCCAAAACCTTCCCAGGCGCCTCTCACCCCACACCAGGCTCCCCTAAACCCCCCAAAATCCCCTCCGGACACCCCCAGACCCCCATAAACCCCACCCCCCCCACTCCCAGCCCCCCACAACCACCCCGAGACCCCCAAAACCCCCCCAAAATCCCCTCCAAACCCCTCCCCCACCCCCCATAACCGCCCTCAGACCCCCAACCCCTCACGGCGGCGCCCCCCCCTCACCCTCACACACCCACCCCAGCCCCCCCCCGACTCCCCCGCCCCTCCGGACCTCTCCCGCTTCCCTCCGCGGGTCCTTCCCGCCCCGTTCGCCCCTCGGGACCCCCCGTGCCCCCTCAGGGCCCGGCCCCGCCGCCCCCCGGCCCTCACGGACCCCGCGCTCCCTCCGGCCCGGCCGCTCCGCGCGCGCCTCCCCCCGCGCATGCGCGGCCGCCGCGGCGCCAGCGGAAGTGAGGGGGAAACCGGAAGTGGCGGCGGCGGAAAGGCGGGGAGGGGCCGGTAACGGCTCCGTGAGGGGGTGAGGGCGTGGTCAAAGGGGGCGTGGTCAAATGGAGTCGTTGCTGTGGGCGTGGTCTAACTGGATGCTGATGTGGGCGTGGCCTAGAGAGGAGGCGTGGTCGGACCGTTGTAATGAGGTGGCCACGCCTCCCGCCGCGCGCCGCGGCAACGTGGGCGGGGCCTCGCTTCAGGGCGAGCGGTTTCCATGGCAACCGAGGGCATCCTGCGGCCCCCTCCCCTCATAGCAACGGGGGGCGGAAAACAACCTGCCTCGTTGCCATAGCAACCAGCTTGACACCCCCCCCCCCCCACCCCCCAATAGCAACGGGGGTGGGGCGCCCCGTGTGGTTTCCATGACAACCGAGGGAAACACCCCTCCCCCCCACTATCCCGTCCTGTTGCCACGGCAACCGGGATGTCACCCCCCCCCTTGTCCCCGCCCTCACACCTTCCCAGGTGACGCCCTGTCCCGTTGCCATGACAACCAGGGCGACACCACACCCCACCACCGGGGGGGCGGGGGGGGGGTCTCCCCGTGCCCCTTCCCCCCTCCTCAATTCGGGGTGTCCCCCCCCCGTGCTGCCATGGGGCGAAGGGGGACACCCCCGTTCCCCTCCCCCCCTTCCCAGGGGTGTCCCCTCCCCCCTTGGGGACATTCGGTGACCCCGGGGGGGGGATGGGGAAGGCCCCGGGTGTCCGGTCACCCCCCCACCCCCCAGGGGTGTCCCCCCCTCCTCCTTGGGGACATTCGGTGACCCGGTGGGGGGGGAGGACCCGGGTGTCCGGTCACCCCCCCCAGGGGTGTCCCCCCCTCTTTGGGGACATTCGGTGACCCCGGGGGTGGGGGGGGGGGGAGGACCCGGGTGTCCGGTCCGGTCACCCCCCCAGGGTTGTCCCCCCCTCTTTGGGGACATTCGGTGACCCCCGGGGGGGAGGACCCGGGTGTCCGGTCCGGTCACCCCCCCAGGGGTGTCTCCCCCTCTTTGGGGACATTCGGTGACCCCGGGGGTGTGGGGGGGGGGGAGGACCCGGGTGTCCGGTCACCCCCCCACCCCCCCCCGTTATTTTTAGCGCGGGGGGGAACCCGACACCGCGGGGCCACCCTGCTGTCACCCTGTTTACGGGACAGCGGCGGTGACAGCGGGACGGCGGGCCGGGGACACCCGGTGACACGGGCAGGGGACACCCCGTGGGGGAGGGGAGGGGGTTGGGGACACCCGGGTGACGTGGGAGGGGGCACGCGGGGACGGAGTGGGGGGAGGGGGTCGGCCGAGGGGTTGGGGACACCTGGTGACAAAGGAGAGGGGGGGGTGGGTGGTGACACCTCCGGGGACAGCGGGGACACCCCCGGGACAGCGGGGACAGGAGGATTTGGGGACCCCTCCCCCCGCGCGGGTGGCAGGGCCGGGGTCACCCCGTGAGCGGGTGGGGACAGGCGGTGACAGCGCCAGGCGCTGGGGACCCCCCTGGTGACACCTTGGGGACACCACGGGTGGCGGGGGTGGGGACACTCGGGGAGGGGGTTGGGGACAATCGGGGGACACTCAGTGACAGGGGGACACCGAGCAGGGACCCGCCCCAAGGGCTCCCCCAAATTTTTGGGGTCACCCGAGGACCTCGAGACCCCCGAGGACCACCCAGCTCTGCCGACCCCCCGACATTTTTGGGGTCCCCCCCAAAACTTTGGGGTCACCCCCCAAAGACCTCGAGGGTTCCCCAAATCTTTGGGGTCACCCGGGGACCCCTCCCAACAAATTGAGGGGGGCCCCAAATCTGTTGGAATCCCCCCCAAAAAAACCCTGAGGGTTCTCCGGCAGCCCCCCAAATCTTTAGGGACCCCCCAAGAGTTTTGGGGTCCCCCGAACTTGTAGGGACCCCCCAAAAGTCTTAAAAACCCCAAAAGTTTTGGGGTGTCCCCAACCCTGAAGAACCTCGAGGCTCCTCAAACGTTGAAGACCCCAAATATTTTTGGGGTTCCCCAAAATCTTTCTGGTCTCTTTGGGACCCCCCAAGAGTTTTGGGGTCCCCTCAATTTGTAGGGACCCTCCACAAGTCTTAAAAACCCCAAAAGTTTTGGGGCGTCCCCAGTGCTTGAGGTTCCTCCAGCATTGCAGACCCCAAATATTTTAGGGGTTCCCCCAAATCTTTAAGGTCTCATTGTGACCCCCAATAATTTAGGGGTCCCCTCAACTTGTAGGGACCCCCCAAAAATCTTAAAAACCCCAAAAGTTTTGGGTGTCCCCAACTCTGAAGAACCTCGACGTTCCTCCAATGTTGCAGACCCCAAATATTTTTGGGGTTCCCCCAAATCTTTAGGGTCACATTGGGACCCCCAATATTTTAGGGGTTCCCCCAAATCTTTCTGGTCTCATTGGGACCCCCCAAGAGTTTTGGGGTCCCCTCAATTTGTAGGGACCCTCCACAAGTCTTAAAAACCCCAAAAGTTTTGGGGTGTCCCCAGTGCTTGAGGGTCCTCCCGCATTGCAAACCCCAAATATTTTAGGGGTCCCCCAAATCTTTAGGATCCCACTGTTACCCCCAAGAGTTTTGGGGTCCTGTCAACCTGTAAGGACCCTCCACAAGTCTTAAAAACCCCAAAAGTTTTGGGGTGTCTCCAACTCTGAAGATCCTCGAGTTTCCTCCAGCGCTGTAGCCCTCCCAACATTTTAGGGGTTCCCCCAAATCTTTAAGGAACCCCCAAAACTTTCGGGGTCCCCTCAACCTGTAAGGACCCTCCACAAGTCTTAAAAACCCCAAAACATTTTGGGGTGTCCCCAACTCTGAAGAACCTCGAGGTTCCTCCAACGTTGTAGACCCCAACATTTTTGGGGTTCCCCCAAATCTTTAGGGTCTCATTGGAACCCCCAAGAGTTTTGGGGTCGCCCCAACTTGTAACGACCCCCCAAAAGTCTTAAAAACCCCACAAGTTCGGGGTTGCACCCAACTCTGAAGAACCTTGAGGTTCCTCCAATGTTGCAGACCCCCGTTATTTTTGGGGTTCCCCGAAATCTTTAAGGAACCCCCAAAACTTTCGGGGTCCCCTCAACCTGTAAGGACCCTCCACAAGTCTTAAAAACCCCAAAACCTTTTGGTTTGTCCCCAATTCTGAAGAACCTCGAGGTTCCTCCAGCGCTGTAGACCCCAACATTTTTGGGGTTCCCCCAAATCTTTAGGGTCTCATTGGGACCCCCAAGTGTTTTGGGGTCCCCTCAACCTGTAAGGACCCTACACAACCCTTAAAAACCCCAAAAGTTTTGGGGTGTCCCCAACTCTGAAGAACCTCGAGTTTCCTCCAGCGCTGTAGCCCTCCCCACATTTTTGGGGTCCCCCTCAATTCTTTAAGGTCCCATTGGAACCCCCAAGAGTTTTGGGGTCCCCACAACCTGTAAGGACCCTCCAAAAGTCTTAAAAACCCCAAAGCCTTTTGCGGTGTCCCAACTCTGAAGAACCCCGAGGTTCCTCCAGCTTCCTAGACCCCCAACATTTTAGGGGGTTCCCCCAAATCTTTAAGGTCCCATTGGAACCCCCAAGAGTTTTGGGGTCGCCCCAACTTGTAGGGACCTTCCACAACCTTTAAAAACCCCAAATTTGGACAAACCCCTTTTGGTTTGTCTCCAACTCTGAAGAACCTCGAGGTTCCTCCAGCGCTGTAGCCCCCCCAACATTTTTGGGATTCCCCCAATCTTTAAGGAACCCCAAGAGTTTTGGGGTCGCCCCAACTTGTAGGGATCCTCCACAACCCCTAAAAACCCCCAACCCTTTCGCCCCATCCCCAACCCCGCAGACCCCCCCTCTCCCTCCCCGACCGCCCCCAGCCCCAGGCTGCCCTCGGTGCCCTCCGCCCCGCCCGTGCCCCGGCGTGCCGGGGGTCTCCCCGCGGGCATGGGGGAGCCGCTGGGCTGCTGCGAGCGCGTCGCCATCAACGTGGCCGGCCGCCGCTTCGAGACCCTGGTGCGGACGCTGCGGCGCTTCCCCGACACCCTCCTGGGCGACCCCCGCCGCCGCCGCCGCTTCTTCGACCCCCAGCGCCGCGAGTATTTCTTCGACCGGCACCGCGGCGCCTTCGGGGCCGTGCTCTACTACTACCAGAGCGGGGGGCGGCTGCGGAGACCCCCGGACGTGCCGCTGGACGTGTTCCTGGAGGAGCTGCGGTTCTACCAGCTGGGCGACGAGGCGGAGGAGCGGCTGCGCGAGGCCGAAGGCTTCTCGGTGGAGGAGCCGCCGGCGCTGCCGCGCGGGGGGCTGCGGCGGCGGGCGTGGCTGCTGTGCGAGCACCCCGAGAGCTCGCCGGCCGCCAGGGTGGTGGCGCTGCTGTCCGTGCTGGTCATCCTGGTGTCCATCGTGGTGTTCTGCCTGGAGACGCTGCCGCAGTTCCGGGCCGGCGGCGAGGGAGAGGTGAGCGGGGCGGGCGCGGGCGTTGGGATCGTCGGCGGGGTCGTTGTCACCATCCTCATCGTGCTCAATGTCATTGTCACCATCCTCATCATCCCAAATGTCCTTGGTCATCATTGCCGCCATCCTCATCGTCCTCATCATCTTCGGTGTCATTGTCACCATCCTCATCATCCCAAATGTCCTTGGTCATCATTGCCGCCATCCTCATTGTCCTCATCATCCTCGGTGTCATTGTCACCATCCTCATCATCCCAAATGTCCTTGGTCATCATTGTCACCATTCTCATTGTCCTCGGTGTCGTTGTCACCATCCTCGTCATCCTCATCATCATCGGTGTCATTGACACCATCCTCATCATCATTGGTGCCATTGTCACCATTCTCATCATCCTGATTGTCTTTGGTCATCATTGTCACCATCCTCATCATCCTCATCAATCATCGGTGTCATTGTCACCATCCTCATCATCATTGGTGCCATTGTCACCATCCTCATCATCATTGGTGCCATTGTCACCATCCTCATCATCATTGGTGCCATTGACACCATCCTCATCATCATTGGTGCCATTGTCACCATTCTCATCATCCTGATTGTCTTTGGTCATCATTGTCACCATCCTCATCGTGGTCGGTGCCGTTGTCACCATCCTCATCATCCTCGTCATCATCGGTGTCATTGACACCATCCTCATCATCCTCGTCATCATCGGTGTCATTGTCACCATCCTCATCATCCTCGTCTTCATCGGTGTCATTGTCACCATCCTCATCATCCTCATTGTCCTTGGTCATCATTGTCACCATCCTCATCATCCTCGTCATCCTCAGTGTCATTGTCACCATCCTCATCGTGGTCGGTGCTTTTGTCACCATCCTCATCATCCTCGTCATCATCGGTGTCATTGACACCATCCTCATCATCCTCATTGTCCTTGGTCATCATTGTCACCATCCTCATCATCCTCGTCATCCTCAGTGTCATTGTCACCATCCTCATCGTGCTCGGTGACGTTGTCACCATCCTCATCATCATGATTGTCCTTGGTCATAATTGTCACCATCCTCATCGTCATTGGTGCCATTGTCACCATCCTCATCGTCATTGGTGCCATTGTCACCATTCTCATCATCATGATTGTCCTTGGTCATCATTGTCACCATCCTCATCATGCTCGGTGTCGTTGTCACCATCATCATCATCATTGGTGCCATTGTCACCATCCTCATCACCATTGGTGCCATTGTCACCATCCTCATCATCATGATTGTCCTTGGTCATCATTGTCACCATCCTCATCATCATCGGTGTCGTTGTCACCATCCTCATCATCCTCATCATTCTCAGTGTCATCGTCACCATCCTCATCGTCCTCGTCATCATCGGTGTCATTGACACCATCCTCATCATCCTCATTGTCCTTGGTCATCATTGTCACCATCCTCATCATCCTCGTCATCCTCAGTGTCTTTGTCACCATCCTCATCGTGCTCGGTGACGTTGTCACCATCCTCATCATCCTGATTGTCCTTGGTCATAATTGTCACCATCCTCATCGTCATTGGTGCCATTGTCACCATCCTCATCATCATGATTGTCCTTGGTCATCATTGTCACCATCCTCATCATGCTCGGTGTCGTTGTCACCATCATCATCATCATCAGTGTCATTGTCACCATCCTCATCATCATTGGTGCCATTGTCACCATCCTCATCATGCTCGGTGTCGTTGTTACCATCATCATCATCATTGGTGCCATTGTCACCATCCTCATCATCCTGATTGTCCTTGGTCATCATTGTCACCATCCTCATCGTCATTGGTGTCGTTGTCACCATCCTCACCATCCTCACCATCCTCATCATCCTCAGTGTCATTGTCACCATCCTCATCATGCTCAGTGCTGTTGTCACCATCCTCATCATCTTTGGTGTCATTGTCATCATCCTCATCATCCTCGTCATCATCCTTGGTGCCATTGTCACCATTCTCATCATCCTGATTGTCCTTGGTCATCATTGTCACCATCCTCATCATCATCGGTGTCATTGTCACCATCCTCATTGTCCTCCGTGTCGTTGTCACCATCATCATCATCTTTGGTGTCATTGTCACCATCCTCATCATCCTCATCATCATCAGTGTCATTGTCACCATCCTCATCGTCCTTGGTGCCATTGTCACCATCTTCATCATCCTCATCATCGTTGGTGTCGTTGTCACCATCCTCACCATCCTCAGCGTCGTTGTCACCATCCTCACCATCCTCATCATCCTCAGTGTCATTGTCACCATCTTCATCATCCTCATCATCGTTGGTGTCGTTGTCACCATCCTCACCATCCTCATCATCCTCAGTGTCTTTGTCACCATCCTCATCATCCTCGTCATCATCGGTGTCATTGTCACCATCCTCATCATCCTCGGTGTCATTGTTACCATCCTCATCATCCTCACCATCCCTGCCGCCTTCATCCTTCTCATCTTCATCCTCACCATCCCTGCCACCTTCATCCTTCTCATCTTCATTGTCATCATCCTCACCACCTTCATTCTTCTGATCTTCATCCTCACCATCCTCATCCTTCTCATCTTCATCCTCACCATCCTCACCATCCTCAGCCCTTTTCTTCCTCCTCCTCCTCCTCCTCCTCCTCCTGGGCCCATGCCTGGGGCCTGGGGGTCTGGGGGTCTCCAACCTTGTTAACCCCCTCTGGGTGGTGGGTCTGGGGGTCTGGTGGTGGATCTCAGGGTCTGGGTGGTCTCCAACCCCTGTTAACCCCTCAGGGTAGTGGATTTTGGGGGTCTGGATGGTGGATTTGGGGGTCTGGGTGGTCTCCAACCCCCGTTAACCCGTCTGGGTGATGAATTTGGGGGTCTTGTGGTGGATCTGGGGGTCTTTTGGTAGATCTGGGGGTCTTGTGGTGGATCTGGGGCTCTGGGTGGTCTCCAACTTCGTTCACCCCATTTTGGGGGTCTCCAAGCCCCATTAACACCTCTGGGTGGTGGATCTGGGGGTTTGGGTGTTGGATCTGGGGGTCTTGTGGTGGGTCTGGGGGTCTGGGTGGTGGATCTGGGGGTCTTTTGATGGATCTGGGGGTCTGGGTGCTGGATCTGGGGGTCTGGGTGGGCTCCAACCCCTGTTAACCCCTTCTGGGTGGTGGATCTGGGGGTCTTGTGGTGGATCTGGGGGTCTGGGTGGTGGATCTCGGGGTCTGGGTGGTCTCCAACTTCGTTCACCCCATTTTGGGTGGTCTCCAAGCCCCTTTAACCCCCTGTGCGTGGTGGATCTGAGAGTCTGGGTGGTGGATCTGGGGGTCTTGTGGTGGATCTGGGGGTCTAAGTGGTGGATCTGGGGGTCTTGTGGTGGATTTGGTGGTCTGGTTAGTGGATCTCAGGGTCTGGGTGGTCTCCAACCCCCATTAACCCCTCTGGGTGGTGGATTTGGGGGTCTGGTTAGTGGATCTCAGGGTCTGGGTGGTCTCCAACCCCTGTTAACCCCTCTGGGTGGTGGATCTGGGGGTCTGGGTGGTGGATCTCGGGGTCTGGGTGGTCTCCAACTTCATTCACCCCATTTTGGGGGTCTCCAACCCCTGTTAACCCCTCTGGATGGTGGATTTGGGGGTCTGGGTGGTGGATCTAGGGGTCTGAGTGGTCTCTGAGTGCTGCATTTTCGGCTCTTTCCTCACCCCCCACCTTTCTCTCCCCTCTCTCCCCACAGCCCCCCTCTCCCACCCCCACCAACACCACCCCCCCCACTCCCCCTCCCCACCGCTAACCCATTCTGGGGGTCTCCAACCCCTGTTAACCCCTCTGGGTGGTGGATTTGGGGGTCTGGGTGGTGGATCTGGGGGTCTTGTGGTGGATCTGGGGGTCTTGTGGTGGATCAGGGGGTCTTGTGGTGGATTTGGGGGTTCTGGGTGGTCTCCAACCCCCGTTAACCCCTCTGGGTGGTGGATCTGGGGGTCTGGGTGGTCTCTGAGTGCTGCATTTTCGGCTCTTTCCTCACCCCCCACTTTTCTCTCTCCTCTCTCCCCACAGCCCCCCTCTCCCACCCCCACCAACACCACCACCCCCACTCCCCCTCCCCACTTCTAACCCATTCTGGGGGTCTCCAAACCCCTGTTAACCCCTCTGGGTGGTGGATCTGGGGGTCTGGGTGGTGGATCTCGGGGTCTGGGTGGTCTCCAACTTCGTTCACCCCATTTTGGGGGTCTCCAAGCCCCATTAACCCCTCTGGGTGGTGGATTTGGGGGTCTGGGTGGTGGATCTGGGGGTCTTGTGGTGGATCTGGGGGTCTTGTGGTGGATCTGGGGGTCTGGGTGATCTCCAATTTCGTTCACCCCATTTTGGGGGTCTCCAACCCCCATTAACCCCTCTGGGTGGTGGATCTGGGGGTCTTGTGGTGGATCTGGCGGTCTGGTTGGTGGATCTCAAGGTCTGGGTGGTCTCCAACCCCCATTAACCCCTCTGGGTGGTGGATCTGGGGGTCTGGGTGGTGGATCTGGGGGTCTGGGTGGTCTCCAACCCCCGTTAACCCCTCTGGGTGGTGGATCTGGGGGTCTGGGTGGTGGATCTGCGGGTCTGGGTGGTCTGCAAGCTCCATTAACCCCTCTGGGTGGTCTCTGAGTGCTGCATTTTCGGCTGTTTCCTCACCCCCCACTTTTCTCTCCTCTCTCCCCACAGCCCCCCTCTCCCACCCCCACCAACACCACCACCCCCACTCCCCCTCCCCACTTCTAACCCATTTTAGGGGGTCTCCAAACCCCTGTTAACCCCTCTGGGTGGTGGATCTGGGGGTCTGGGTGATGGGTTTGGGGGTCTTTTGGTGGATCTGGGGGTCTGGGTGGTGGATCTCGGGGTCTGGGTGGTGGATCTGGGGGTCTGGGTGGTGGATCTGGGGGTCTGGGTGGTGGATCTCGGGGTCTGGGTGGTCTCCAACTTCGTTCACCCCATTTTGGGGGTCTCCAACCCCTGTTAACCCCTCTGGATGGTGGATTTGGGGGTCTGGGTGGTGGATCTGGGGGTCTTGTGGTGGATCTGGAGGGTCTGGGTGGTGGATCTGGAGGGTCTGGGTGGTCTCCAACCCCCATTAACCCCTCTGGGTGGTGGATCTCAGGGTCTGGGTGGTCTCCAACTTCGTTCACCCCATTTTGGGTGGTCTCCAAGCCCCTTTAACCCCCTGTGCGTGGTGGATCTGAGAGTCTGGGTGGTGGATCTGGGGGTCTTGTGGTGGATCTGGGGGTCTTGTGGTGGATCTGGGGGTCTTGTGGTGGATTTGGTGGTCTGGGTGCTGGATCTGGGGGTCTGGGTAGGCTCCAACCCCTGTTAACCCCTCTGGATGGTGGATCTCGGGGTCTGAGGTCTCCAACTTCGTTCACCCCATTTTGGGGGTCTCCAACCCCTGTTAACCCCTCTGGGTGGTGGATCTGGGGGTCTTGTGGTGGATCTGGAGGGTCTGGGTGGTCTCCAACCCCCATTAACCCCTCTGGGTGGTGGATCTGGGGGTCTGGGTGGTGGATCTGGGGGTCTGGGGTGGTCTCCAGCCTTGTTCACCCCATTTTGGGGGTCTCTGAGTGCTGCATTTTTGGCTGTTTCCTCACCCCCCACCTTTCTCTCTCTCCCCACAGCCCCCCTCTCCCACCCCCACCAACACCACCACCCCCACGCCCCCTCCCCACCGCTAACCCATTCCGGGGGTCTCCAACCCCCTTTAACCCCCTGTGGGTGGTGGATCTGGGGGTCTGGGTGGTGGATTTGGGGGTCTTTTGGTGGATCTGGGGGTCTTGTGGTGGATCAGGGGGTCTTGTGGTGGATTTGGGGGTTCTGGGTGGTCTCCAACCCCCATTAACCCCTCTGGGTGGTGGATTTGGGGGTCTGGGTGGTGGATCTGGGGGTCTGGGTGGTCTCCAACCCCCGTTAACCCCTCTGGGTGGTGGATCTGGGGGTCTTGTGGTGGATCTGGGGGTCTGGGTGATCTCCAATTTCGTTCACCCCATTTTGGGGGTCTCCAACCCCCATTAACCCCCTCTGGGTGGTGGATCTGGCGGTCTGGTTGGTGGATCTCAGGGTCTGGGTGGTCTCCAACCCCCATTAACCCCTCTGGGTGGTGGATCTGGGGGTCTGGGTGGTGGATCTTGGGGTCTGAGGTCTCCAACTTCGTTCACCCCATTTTGGGGGTCTCCAACCCCTGTTAATCCCCTCTGGGTGGTGGATCTGGGGGTCTGGGTGGTCTGCAAGCTCCATTAACCCCTCTGGGTGGTCTCTGAGTGCTGCATTTTCGGCTCTTTCCTCACCCCCCACCTTTCTCTCTCCTCTCTCCCCACAGCCCCCCTCTCCCACCCCCACCAACACCACCACCCCCACACCCCCTCCCCACCGCTAACGCATTTTGGGTGGTCTCCAACCCCCGTTAACCCCTCTGGGTGGTGGATCTGGGGGTCTGGTGGTGGATCTGGGGGTGTTTTGGTGGATCTGGGGGTCTGGGTGGTGGATCTGGGGGTCTGGGTGGTGGATCTGGGGGTCTGGGTGGTGGATCTCGGGGTCTGGGTGGTCTCCAACTTCGTTCACCCCATTTTGGGTGGTCTCCAAGCCCCATTAACACCTCTGGGTGGTGGATCTGGGGGTCTGGGTGGTGGATCTCGGGGTCTGGGTGGTCTCTGAGTGCTGCATTTTCGGCTCTTTCCTCACCCCCCACCTTTCTCTCTCTCCCCACAGCCCCCCTCTCCCACCCCCACCAACACCACCATCCCCACTACCCCTCCCCACCGATAACCCATTTTAGGGGGTCTCCAAACCCCTGTTAACCCCTCTGGGTGGTGGATCTGGGGGTCTGGGTGGTGGATTTGGGGGTCTTTTGGTGGATCTGGGGGTCTGAGTGGTGGATCTCAGGGTCTGGGTGGTCGATGTGGGGGTCTGGGTGGTCTCCAACCCCTGTTAACCCCTCTGGGTGGTGGATCTGGGGGTCTGGGTGGTCTCTGAGTGCTGCATTTTCAGCTGTTTCCTCACCCCCCACTTTTCTCTCCCCTCTCTCCCCACAGCCCCCCTCTCCCACCCCCACCAACACCACCACCCCCACTCCCCCTCCCCACCGCTCGGGCCTGACCGACCCTTTCTTCCTGGTGGAAACCATCTGCATCTGCTGGTTCTCCCTGGAGCTGCTGGTGCGCCTGGTGGCCAGCCCCAGCAAGGCGGCCTTCTTCCGCAGCGCCATGAACCTGATCGACCTGGCGGCCATCGCGCCCTACTTCATCGCGCTGGGCACGGAGCTGGCGCGGCAGCGCGGCATCGGCCAGCCCGCCATGTCGCTGGCCGTGCTGCGCGTCATCCGCCTGGTGCGCGTCTTCCGCGTCTTCAAACTCTCCCGCCACTCCACCGGCCTGCAGATCCTGGGCCAGACGCTCAAGGCCAGCATGAGGGAGCTGGGCCTGCTCATCTTCTTCCTCCTCATCGGCGTCGTGCTCTTCTCCAGCGCCGTCTACTTCGCCGAGGCCGAGGACGCGGCCACGGCCTTCACCTCCATCCCGCAGGCCTTCTGGTGGGCGGTGGTCACCATGACCACGGTGGGCTACGGGGACATGGCGCCGGTGACGGTGGGGGGCAAGCTGGTGGGCTCGCTGTGCGCCATCGCCGGCGTGCTGACCATCTCGCTGCCCGTGCCCGTCATCGTCTCCAACTTCTCCTACTTCTACCGGCGGGAGCTGCGCGGGGAGGAGGGCGGGCAGGGGGAGCCCGCCGCGCCCTGCCCCCACCACCCCGAGGGGCCCGGGGCCGCCCCCGAGACCCCCAAGGAGGGCGGGGGGAGCGGGGAGGGGTGGGGGGTGGATGGGGAGGCGGGGGGGGAGAAGGGGTGGGGAGGGGGGAGGTTGGTGACGGAGGTGTGAGGGGGGTGGGGGAGGGGTGGGGGGGGGAGGGGTGTGTGCTGGGATGGAGTGGGATGGCACCTGGATGGACTGGAACAAACTGGGAGTGCACCTGGATGGACTGGGATAGACTGGGAAGGAGTGGGATGGACTGGTAGTGCACCTGGATGGATTGGAGTGCACTGGGATGGACTGGGATGCACTGGGAGTGCACTGGGATGGACTGAGAGTGCACCTGGATGGATTGGAGTGCACTGGGATGGACTGGGATGCACTGGGAGTGCACTGGGATGGACTGGGAGTGCACCTGGATGGACTGGGAGTGCACCTGGATGGATTGGAGTGCACTGGGAGTGCACTGGGAGTGCACCTGGATGGACTGGGAGTACACCTGGATGGACTGGGAGTGCACCTGGATGGACTGGAGTGCACTGGGATGGACTGGGAGTGCACCTGGATGCACTGGGAGTGCACCTGGATGGACTGGGAGTGCACCTGGATGGACTGGGAGTGCACCTGGATGGACTGGAGTGCACTGGGATGGACTGGGAGTGCACCTGGATGCACTGGGAGTGCACCTGGATGGACTGGGAGTGCACCTGGATGGACTGGAGTGCACTGGGATGGACTGGGAGTGCACCTGGATGAACTGGGGCACACTGGGAGTGCACCTGGATGGACTGGGATGGACTGGAGTGCACTGGGAGTGCACCTGGATGGACTGGGATGGACTGGGAGTGCACCTGGATGGACTGGGATGAACTGAGAGTGCACCTGGATGGACTGAGAGTGCACCAAGGATGGACTGGGGTGCACTGGGATGGACTGGGAGTGCACCTGGATGCACTGGGATGCACTGGGAATGCACCTGGATGAACTGGGATGCACTGGGAGTGCACCTGGATGGTTTGGAAGTGCACCTGGGTGAACTAGGATGAACTGAGATGGACTGGGAGTGCACCTGGATGGACTGGGATGGACTGGGAGTGCACCTGGATGGACTGGGAGTGCACCAAGGATGGATTGGAGTGCACTGGGATGGACTGGGAGTGCACCTGGATGAACTGGGATGGACTGGGAGTGCACTGGGAGTGCACCTGGATGGACTGGGATGGACTGGGGTGCACTGGGAGTGCACTGGGATGCACTGGGAGTGCACCTGGATGGACTGGAATGAACTGGGATGCACTGGGAGCGCACCTGGAGAGACTGAAAGTGCACCTGGATGAACTGGGATGGACTGGGGTGCACTGGGATGAACTGGGAGTGCACCTGGATGGACTGGAGTGCACTGGGAGTGCACCTGGATGGACTGGGATGCACTGGGAGTGCCCCTGGATGAATTGGAATGAACTGGGATGCACTGGGAGTGCACTGGGATGCACTGAGAGCGCACCTGGATGGACTGAAAGTGCACCTGGATGAACTGGGATGCACTGGGAGTGCACTGGGATGGACTGGGAGTGCATCTGGATGGACTGAAATGAACTGGGATGCACTGGGAGTGCACTGGGAGGGACTGGGATGGACTGGGGGGTGCACTCGGGTGGACTGGGAGTGCACCTGGATGGACTGAAATGAACTGGGATGCACTGGGAGTGCACTGGTATGAACTGGGAGCGCACCTGGATGGACTGGGATGGACTGGGAGTACACCTGGATGGACTGGAATGCACTGGGATGGACTGGGATGGACTGGGATGGACCTGGGATGGACTGGGAGTGCACCTGGATGGATTAGAATGAACTGGGGTGCACTGGTATGGACTGGGAGTGCACCAAGATGAACTGGTATGAACTGGGAGTGCACCTGGATGGGACTGGGATGAATGAGGATGAACTGGGAGTGCACCAGAACAAACTGGGCAGCACTGGGATGAACTGGGAGCGCACCAGGATGAACTGGGGGACACTGGAATGAACTGGGCTGAACTGGGATGAACAAAACCAAACCTGGGGGGAGCACAAGAGCTCCCAAGGGGTCACCGAGGTCATGTCACGACACTGAGGCCACGTCGTGACACACAAGGCCATGTCGTGACACCGAGGCCATGTCGTGACACACAAGGACATGTCGCGACACACAAGGACATGTCGCGACACACAAGGCCATGTCGCGACACCGAGG